>NC_092354.1:54123133-54216485 GCF_963676685.1 Mytilus edulis
ACAATTCACATGTTTAAAAAAAAATTGACCTACGAGCTAAACCTTTTTTGAAAAGGTTTTGAATTTGTATAACGTCCGCACTTGGAAGACTTTAAAAAAAATGCATGCACTAGGATAAAACTTCTCTTTTCTCATTGGCTTATTAATAAAGCAAATGGGATCTTTTTTAATAAAGCATTATATTCACCATGGGAAAACCACGAGTGGTAAATAAGCAGGGGCCGATCCAGCCATTTTAAAAAGGGGGTTCCCAACCCAGAGTAAAAAGGGGGTACTATATGCTCCCATTCAAATGCAGTGATCGTCAAACAAAGGGGAGTTCCAACCCCCGGAACCACCCCTCCCCCTGTATCCGCTAATGATTATATATCTGGAATATGTGTACCTTTGGACAGCTAGTTTCCTCAACAAATTCATAGAGATTTGTTTACTTCTTTTTTTCGGTGTTTAGTTGTAAACATTTCAATTTATAAAAGCTAGCAACTACCAACAGAGATACTATATTTTGTATAAACATTTATATCAGCATAATGTCACATTGTTACGAAATGATATTTTTTTGTTTTTAGGGAAAATTGAGATTATCGTTGTTGAACAAAAGGGCTACCAACCAGGTATGTAATATACAAATAACAAAATGATGGGATATGATTGGCATTGCAACCACGATATATTTTAGACTAAGGAAACGATCATCTTACTTGAAAAAAGGGGGTATGGTTTTTTTTTCTTCTAAAAACATATTCTGATCCCTATATAATTTGATTGACAAAATAGTCTGGTTAACCAGATAAAATGATAAGTATTCTGAATGTAGATTTTCTCCATGCCTTAAAGTATTAAACATCGAAGAGAATAATTAGAGTGATAGTTTTAAATCACTAGAGTATAAAAAGGCAAAAAAAAAACTCCTTGAAGGTAAATGGTTGCTCAATAAACAATAGTTTCAAGTTTCAAGTTTCAAGTTTATTCCGTAAAACCTTTGTGGATACAATGGTATTACAGAAAACAATAACAACAAAGTAAGTAAACCCTCTGTCACAGCGATGGTGAAACAAGAGGTTTTCATAGCAATATTTATACATGTACCGGATTGTCTTTAAAAATGATTAGTAGTAAAGCAATAATTTAACGAAGCAATGTTCCCTTTTCTCTTTAAAGTAAAATCTCTTGGTTTTATGTTTAAAACACTGTGTTAGGTACATGTATTTCTTCTAGAATCGTCTGCGTTCTTTACTGTTTGGTAGTCAAATCTTGTTAGTAAGACATCTTATGGCCATCACAAATGAATATACAAGCATTATGGCGATGTGTAAAAAAAATTAACAATTTGCTCTTGGATTTCATTTTGTGACTTTCTTTCTGTGATCGATAAAATGTCATGCTATTCAGGTCTTATACCGGCAATTGAACCGTTAATTTTATTATTTTTTTCGTGTTTCTAACACAGACCTAAAACTAACACATTCCAAATTTAAACTTTAATGACTTTGTTTTCTATTTCTATTTGAATTAAGATGACGTCCACTAAATCAAAAAAAGTGGATAGTGATAATGCAATGAAGACTCGGTGTATCTCTGTATTATGAAACATATACACTGAATCGTCAGTATAAAAATACATATTGATATTCGATTTATTTTACAGTAAAAGAACAAAATCAGTACCCGTACCAATAAAGTATATACCTTGTAAGTAGTCTTATTTAGCACCAAAAACATGTCGTCTGCTTGAAATCATATGACATTAGGTTTTAAACTAGATGAGGGGGTAAGGAAAATGGTCGAACTTTTGGAAAGCTGTTGAAATCAAACCATTAATTGGAAATACCACCTGGTCGCAGTTTTAAACATGATGATGAAGTAAAAGAAATGTGGTCAAACCTTTTGAAGCCTGTTGGAGTCATATCACTATCTTATTCTGTATTGGAGAAAACTGAGCTGATGCATAAACAAATGACACTTGATACATCCTTTTCAACCTCCACATTGAAAACCGAAATACTTTAATTTTATTAATATTAACCTCAATAAACAAATGTAATGTGTTGTGACATGAAATACCAAAATAACCACTCTTTCGTAGCCCCCGATTCTTGTCTGAGTTAGGCTTTACAGTTCGTCCCTCTTCGGGTTTTTTTCAGCTCTTTAACCTTTTTTTTTACAAATGTTTAGTCTTTCAAATATGTTGGCCTCAAGCAACACAAACGAGACATTGATTGACGTTGTTTTTCCTCATCGAATGCAAAACAATTGGTTCCGTTAATGTTTTTTGATGCATTTTTTTTTTATATATATACAATTGGTATGTCCGAATCGCTTTTCAAGTTTATCAGACACGCGCGCGCAAAAAAAGATTAAACAGCCGGGATGAATAATACTTGAGGCGCTATATGAACAAAGTGTCTTATCAATATGTATTGAATGTAATAAAATTGCAAATGGAAATGGGGAATGTGTCAAAGAGACAAAAACCTGACCATAGAACAGACAACAGCAGAAGATCACCAATAGGTTTTCAATGAAGCGTGAAACTCCCGCACCCGGAGGCGTCCTTTAGCTGGCCCCTAAACAAATATCTATACTAGTTCAGTGATAATGAACGTCATACTAAACTCCGAAATATACACAAGAAACTAAAATTAATAGCTGATATAAAAAAAATAAGAAGATGCGGTATAATTACCAAATGAGACAACTCTCCACCATAGAACAAATGACGCCAAAATTAACAACTATACATGTAGGTCAACATACGGCCTTCAAAAATGAACAACACTCATACCCTAAAGCCCATTTATAGTAAACTTAGCCTCAACTTCTGAATATAATCTAAAGACAAAAATATGTATAACCCATGTCAGTAACGAAGGACCTTCGTCTGGGTAAATAGTACAATTGAGAACCTACAGCGTGTATAATAACTTAAATCCACTCAAACAATATATACTGAATATACATATATAATGATAT
This sequence comes from Mytilus edulis, assembly GCF_963676685.1. Lineage (NCBI taxonomy): Eukaryota > Metazoa > Mollusca > Bivalvia > Mytilida > Mytilidae > Mytilus > Mytilus edulis. The sequence goes on from NC_092354.1 coordinate 54,126,107, forward strand.
TTTATTCAGGCTGTAAAAACGATGTTTAGAGAATTTTATGTGTATCATTATAATTCCGATTTATATTTTTCAGATAGTCTGAATGCAGGACAGTCACTTACCAGTGATTTTGATAGACAACACTTATCAGAAACCTATGATCTCTGTATCGGATATTATATTTTAAAATGTTATAATAAAAACAATACACTATCTTGTTTTACTTACTTGATTATGATTAGACTATCATGTTACACAATACAGATTTTACAGGGTACACACAGTGGAACATTTATCACAGTGTGGTACTTAACAGTAGTTGTTTTACATATAGAAAAAGAGGGACGAAAGATACCAGAGGGACGGCCAAACTCATAAATCGAAAATAAACTGACAACGCCATGGCTTAAAATTAAAAAGACTAACAGACAAACAATTATAGTACATATGATACAACATAGAAAACTAAAGAAAGAACAACACGAACCCCACTAGGTGTTATCTCAGGTGCTCCTGCTCCACGTGTGGCACCCGTATAGAACCAAGTATTCGGGCCCGGTCAGCAATAACATACTTCTTTCCAAGAAAGCAGTACATATTTTGAATAAAAAAGTTCTTGCGAGAAACTGCAATATCTTTGTCAGAAAGTGAAATATTTGCCAATGGGTAGGTTTGGTATTAAATGAAAACTTGGGGTCTTGATATTACTGTAGAACCCTTATTGAAAGTGTGTTTTAAAAAATAAAAGGAAGAAACAGTTATAATAGAAGGACATATTAACCCTGTTGTTCAAATCATTGATTTTGTCATAGTTTAGTTAAGATGGACGTAATTGTGGTAAATGTTTTTAATGACAAACAATTCAGCAATATAAACATTCTGATTTTGCGCTAAGTGAACTTCTGAACATAAATTCAGGCTGGTAAAAATCTTTGTTTATGTCTTAGATGTTAGTAAATTAAAATTTGTATCATGTAGTCTGAGTTGGCAGAATAGATAGCCAACAAAAAAGAAGAGAAATTTAGCTAAAATGTAAAGAGAATAACGGTGTGCTATAATATAAAGAACAGAGAATAAAACGTATAAAGGCGTATTGACACAATGGCAATAAAATTAACGAATGAAGAAACATCCTCTAATTCAGATCACAATGAAGCCAGACTACCCAAAGAGAACTAGGCAAATATACTATCAAAGAAGACGATAGAACGGATCCAATCATAAAAGAAGTCCGTCTTAGTTCTTCTGAACTGAAAAATAGATATGTGAAAACATTGATACGCGTCGTTAAATGATACATTTTGTTTGTAAATTTGCAGTTGGTAAAAGTTATGACATTGTTCTACGACTCATCTTACAGTTCTCTCGCCATTGGTTTAAGTTTCTCTGTTAATGTCCAATTGGTTTTCGTGTTATAAACTGTTTTTGTGTGTTTATGGCTTACAAATACTTTAGGGTTGCTGTTCACTCGACGTTCATTGTTATAATTCTTTTTTGTCGAAGACTATATACTTTGCATAAAGGTGGTACCTAACACTACAGAGAGATAATTCTGTAAAATCAGCTATACGTTTCAATCACGTTATGTTGTTATGGGATTCCCCCCCCCCCCCCCCCCCCCCCCCCCGAATATTAAGCTTGTCAATGATCAAAACTAGTGTTTGTCAAACTGCTATGTAACCAGTGTAATTTTGCTGATAAAATGGCACATGTTTATTGTATCTTCAGGACGATAATTTACCTACAGTTGCACATGTTTCATGTTTATTCAACAGGAGTGTACTTTACGTGAACGGGTACATATTTCAGCTTTGTTCATGCCTATTATACTTTACGTTCAGTGGCATATTTGCTACGTACATTTTGTGTTTAGAACTTAACATAACGCTTGGTTACACGTTTTTTCATGTTTTAGGACTATACTTGATGCACAGTGGCACATGTTCCATATATGTTCTGGACTATCATATTTCACGTTCAGTGGAATATTTGTGTTTTTAAATGTACGATACTATCCATCAATTTTAGTGGTACATGTTTCTTGTATGTTCATGACTATACATACGTTACGCTCAGTGGCTTATGTTTTATGTTTGTTCACGACCATACTTTGCCTTTAGTGGCATATTTTTCATGCTTGTTCAGGGCTATGCTTTTACGTTCAGAGGAATTTCTTTTATGTTTGTTCAAAGTGTCTCTGTAAACGACCAACATTAAAATACAACTCTTCAACATAGACCAAATGACTTAGAAGCTGGCAAATACATGTCAACGTACGGTCTTCACCATTGATGACTCAGAAGCTGGCAAATACATGTCAACGTACGGTCTTCACCATTAATGACTTAGAAGCTGGCAAATACATGTCAACGTACGGTCTTTACCATTAATGACTTAGAAGCTGGCAAATACATGTCAACGTACGGACTTCAACCGTGTCCAATACCAAATACAATTCTCCACCATAGACCAAATGACTTAGAAGCTAGCAAATACAACTCTCCACCATAGACCAAATGACTTAGAAGCTAGCAAATACAACTCTGCACCATAGACTTAATGACTTCGAAGCTAGCAAATACAATTCTCCACCAAAGACTTAATGACTTAAAAGCTGACAAATACAACTCTCCACCATAGACTTAATGACTTAGAAGCTAGCAAATACAACTCTCCACCATACACTTAATGACTTAGAAGCTAGCAAATACAACTCTCCACCATAGACTTAATGACTTAGAAGCTAGCAAATACAACTCTCCACCATAGACTTAATGACTTAGAAGCTGGCAAATACAACTCTCCACCAAAGACTTAATGACTTAGAAGCTAGCAAATACAACTCTCCACCATAGACTTAATGACTTAGAAGCTAGCAAATACAACTCTCCACCATAGACTTAATGACTTAGAAGCTAGCAAATACAACTCTCCACCATAGACTTAATGACTTAGAAGCTAGCAAATACAACTCTCCACCATAGACTTAATGACTTAGAAGTTAGCAAATACAACTCTCCACCATAGACTTAATGACTTAGAAGTTAGCAAATACAACTCTCCACCATAGACTTAATGACTTAGAAGTTAGCAAATACAACTCTCCATCATAGACTTAATGACTTAGAAGCTGGCAAATACAACTCTCCACCATAGACTTAATGACTTAGAAGCTAGCAAATACAACTCTCCACCATACACTTAATGACTTAGAAACTAGCAAATACAACTCTCCACCATAGACTTAATGACTTAGAAGCTAGCAAATACAACTCTCCATCATAGACTTAATGACTTAGAAGCTAGCAAATACAACTCTCCACCATACACTTAATGACTTAGAAGCTGGCAAATACAACTCTCCACCATAGACTTAATGACTTAGAATCTAGCAAATACAACTCTCCACCATAGACTTAATGACTTAGAAACTAGCAAATACAACTCTCCACCATAGACTTAATGACTGAGAGGTAGCAAATACAAGTCTCAACCATAGACTTAATGACTTAGAAGCTAGCAAATACAACTCTCCACCAAAGACCAAATGACTTAGAAGCTAGCAAATACAAGTCTCAACCATAGACTTAATGACTTAGAAGCTAGCAAATACAACTCTCCACCATAGACTTAATGACTTAGAAGCTAGCAAATACAACTCTCCACCATAAACTTAATGACTTAGAAGCTGGCAAATATAACTCTCCACCATAGACTTAATGACTTAGAAGCTGGCAAATACAACTCTCCACCAAAGACTTAATGACTTAGAAGCTGGCAGATACAACTCTCCGCCATAGACTTAATGACTCAGAAGCTAGTAAATACAAGTCTCAACCATAGACTTAATGACTTAGAAGCTAGCAAATACAACTCTCCACCAAAGACCAAATGACTTAGAAGCTAGCAAATACAAGTCTCACCATAGACTTAATGACTTAGAAGCTAGCAATCAGGTCAACGTACGGTCTTCAACAGTGTCCAATACCAAATTCGCATAGCAAGCTTTAAAAGGCACCGGAATGACAAATGTAAATCAATCCAAGCGAAATCTAACAGCTCGATTTATCTGACAAGAATTCACACTCTGAAATATCTCGCCTGCTTTACTGACCATTAACTTATGTTGAAAGTACAAAAGATAAAGTTGAACTATCAGCACCACATTAGCTAGCATTTCTAAAGATCCATACCAATAAGGCCAAGGTCAGATAAACCTGACAGACATTTACGTCTTTCAACCATTACATACACCAATATATCTGACCTATTGCTTATGCATGGAAATCATATTAATACAGACCAAAACACAAAAACTCAGAATTGAAGAATGAACCATAATAAAAATGAGGTAAATGCAAGATGAAACCTGCGAGACTGACATGCACCCATTACAAATTGAATCATTCAATACACCACATGTAGTTGACCTATTTTTTATGGTATACGAGAAACAAACCTTATCATGTAATAGTAACCTTGACCACTGATAACGAAAAAAGGTCAGATTAGATCATACTAACAAACATGTACATGTAGACGTTGGCTAGCAAAGAACAGATACACAAAATATAACTTAAAATAAGTGAGAATTTGAGGTTTAAACCAGTAAGTGTTCTTAAGCCTGTCCCAAGTCAGAAGCATCTGGCCTTTGTCAGTCTTGTATTATTTTTAATTTTAGTTTCCTTTGTACGATTTAGAGTTTAGTATGGTGTTCTTTTTATCACTGAACTAGTGTATATATTTGTTAAAGGGCCAGCTGAAGGACGCCTCCGAGTGCGGGAATTTCTCAATACATTAAAGACCTGTTGGTGACCTTCTGCTGTTGTCTGTTCTATGGTCGGATTGTTGTCTCTTTGATACTTCCCATTTCCATTCTCAATTTTATTATGTGTCTATCTATCTATATATATATATATAAATTACAACTCAAACTAAACATCCTACCACATTAATCACAATTTCAAGGTTTATCTCAAATATTCATTATTTCGGGTCCTTTTATAGCTGACTAAAAGTCACTATGCAGTATGGGCTTTGTTCATTGTTGGAGGCCGTACAGTGACCTAAAATTGTTAATGGGCTGTGTCATTTTGGTCTCTTGTGGGCAGTTTATCTCATTGGCAATCATACCACATCTTCTTTTATATATATATATACATTTACACGTCAATCGTTAATCTTTAATAACGTTTAATTTTTAATTCAAATAAATTCTTCAATACAAAAATCCTTTCAACGAGTTTTACCCAAGTTTGTATTCTAAAGTGTCTATTTAAGTCACAAATTCCATTCTGCAACACATGCCTTACATTCCTATGGTTTTACAGTTTGTATACCATGTATACATGTCTTGTAATGTGTTTCTCTGAATTACAAAGCCTATTAAAACTTTTACCAAATACATAAGATGTATCTCATTTATGTGTTCTCATGTGTCTCTGCACATTTTTAATATAACTAAAACTTTTACCACCAACATCACAGTGATGAGAAATATCTCCTGTATGTGTTCTAATGCGTCTCTGCACATTCTACATATTACTAAAACATTTACTTCCAACATCACAGTATGTGTTATCATGTGTCTCTGTACATTTCTAATATTACTAAAACATTTACTTCCAACATCACAGTAATGAGATTTATCGACTGTATGTGTTCTAATGTGAAACTGTTAACTACCTAGATGGGTAACTCCTTTACCGCATAAATCACAAACATAAGGTGTATCTCCTGTATGTATTTTCATAATATGTTTCTGCATATAAATAAAATGCATAAATTCTTTTCCATACATGTATACGTCACTAATTTTACCATAGGTATGAGTTCTCAAAGTAATCTATAAATTACCAAGTGTGCTAAACCCTTACTCACTTGCATCGCCGATATGAGGTGCATCGTCTGTATGTGTTCTCATGTGAACCTTTAAAATACCAAGCTTAATAAACTTTTTAACGCATACATCATTGCCATTTTCAACTTTATCACCAATATGAGATTTATCTCCACTATGTGTTTTGTGTGATTCTGTAAATGATCAAGCCGACTAAATCCTTTATCGCATACACCAAATTTATGAGGGTAATCACAGGTATGTGTTCTCATGTGAGGACTTAACTTTTACCACATGCGTCACAGTCATGAGATTTATCGTCCATATGTATTCTCATGTGTGTCTGTAAATTATGAATAAGCGTTTAACCACATACACTGCAGTCATGAGGTTTATCGCCCGTATGTGTTTTCAGGTGATTCTGTAAACTACCCAGCTGACTAAAGTATTTACCACATACGACACAGTACTAAGGTTAATAACCTGTATGTGTTCTTTCGTGTCTCTGTAAATACAAATATTTACTAAAGCCTCTACCACATACATCACAAGCATAATGCTTATCTTCCGTATGTGTTTTCCGGTGAGTCTTTAGACTACCCTGCCGACTGAAGCCTTTACCACATACATAGCATTTATAAGGTTTATCACCTGTATGTGTTTTTATGTGATTCTTTAAACTACAAGGCTGACTGAATCCTTTACCGCATACACCACATTTATGAGGTTTTTCACCCGTATGTATCCTCGTGTGAATCTTTAAATAAGGACGCTGACTAAAACCTTTACCACATACATCACAGACGTGAGGTTTATCACCTGTGTGTATTCTCCTGTGAGTCTGTAAATTGCCAAGATTATTAAAACCCTTACGACATACACCACAGTAATGCGGTTTTTCACCTGTATGTATTCTCATGTGAATCTGTAATTCAGGACGCCGACTAAATCCTTTATCGCATACACCACAGCAATGAGGTTTTTCACCTGTATGTATTCTCATGTGAATGTTTAAATAAGGACGCTGACTAAAATCTTTACCACATATACCGCAGGCATAAGGTTTATCCTCCGTATGTGTTCTCATGTGAGTCTTTAAACTACCCGACTGACTAAACCCTTTACAACATACACCACAGTCATAAGGTTTTTCACCTGTATGTGTTCTTATGTGAGTATTTAAACTACCAAGCCGACTAAACCCTTTACCACATACACCACACTCATGAGGTCTTTCACCGGTATGTATTCTCTTGTGAGTATTTAAATTACTAAGCTGATTAAAACCTTTACCACATACATCGCAGTCATGAGGTTTTTCACCTGTATGTGTTCTCTTGTGAGTATTTAAACTACCACGCCGACTAAACCCTTTCCCACATACACCACACTCATGAGGTCTTTCACCGGTATGTATTCTTTTATGATTCTGTAAACTACCAGGCTGTCTAAACCCTTTTCCACATACACCACAGTCATGAGGTCTTTCACCGGTATGTATTCTCATGTGAATCTGTAAATAAGGACGCTGACTAAACCCTTTACCACATACACCACAGGCATGAAGTTTATCATGTGTATCGTCTGTGTATGTTGCCATGCCTTTTTGTTAATTACTGGATTAACTGAAACTTCAACAATTTACCAATTAATCCTCCAAGACATTCATCCTTTCAACATGTTCAATAAGGTTCAACTCCAGTAATTGTGTCCTTGTTCAACTCTGCAATGAAAAAATAAGATATTTAAGATTGAAATCTGTAGACTGGGCACCTCTCTGTAAATCACCACTAACAGTCTATGTTGTTTTAGTGTAACACACTTGACAATTACAAATGTATGTATCTGCATGTTATCTTTATATATCCCGTAGCTATAGGTAGTTTCCCTTTAAAACGCTACCATGTAAAAGCCACATCCAATAAAATTGAGAAAGGAAATGGTGAATATGTCAAAGCGACAACCACCCGACCATAGAGCAAACAACAGCCGAAGGCAACCAATGGGTCTTCAATGTAGCGAGAATTCCCGCACCCGTAGGTGTCCTTCAGCTGGCCCCTAAAATATGCATAATAGTACAGTGATAATGGACGTCATACTAAACTCCGAATTATACACAAGAAACTAAAATTTAAAATCATACAAGACTAACAAAGGCCAGAGGCTCCTGACTTGGGACAGGCGCAAAATTGCGGCGGGGTTAAACATGTTTATGAGATCTCAACCCTCCCCCTATACCTCTAGCCAATGTAGAAAAGTAAAAGAATAACAATACGCACATTAAAATTCAGTTCAAGAGAAGTCCGAGTCTGATATCAAAAGATGTAACAAAAGAAAATAAATAAAATGACAATAATACATAAATAACAACAGACTACTAGCAGTTAACTGACATGCCAGCTCCAGACCTCAATTAAACTGATTGAAAGATTATGTCTTCATCATATGAATATCAGGTACAATCCCTCCCGTTAGGGGTTTAGTATCATACTATCATAAAATATATGAGAAGAACATAACCCGTGTCATGCCAACAACTGTTTTTTTAGAAATAAATGTGTTTAGTTCCGATGCAAAGACCCTATCAGTGAATCAATGTTAAAGCCAAAATATGCAATCTTTAATGACCTGACAACAGTATCGTAACTATATCCCCTTTTAATAAGTCTATTTAAAGGTTTTGTTAGTTTCTGAGGAGAATACTGACATTTTTGTGCTTTATAAAGAATATTTCCATAAAATTTTGGATGTGAAATACCTGAACGTATAAGATGTCTGCATGTTGAGTTATATTTACGAATTATTTCCTTATACCGGTGATAAAATTTAGTAAATGTTTTGACCAGTTTGTGATATCGAAAACCCTGGTGTAATAATTTTTCAGTAATACATAAATTTCTCTCGCTAAAATCTAATACATTGTTACATACACGAGCGAATCGTACAAGTTGAGATATATAAACACCATAAGATGGTGACAAGGGAACGTCACCATCTAAAAATGGATAATTAACAATAGGAAATGAAAAATCATCTCTTTTATCATAAATTTTTGTATTAAGCTTCCCGTTTATGATATAGATATCAAGATCGAGGAAAGGGCAGTGGTCATTGTTATCATTAGCTTTATTTAAAGTAAGTTCTACAGGATAAATTTCTTTAGTATACATACTGAAGTCGTCATTATTTAGAGCCAATATATCATCCAAATATCTAAAAGTATTGTTAAATTTTTGTATCAAATGTTGTTTTGATGGGTCTTTGCTAATTTTAGTCATAAATTGTAACTCATAACAATACAAAAACAGGTCCGCAATAAGTGGTGCACAGTTAGTCCCCATTGGAATTCCAATAACTTGACGATATACGGAATCTCCAAAGCGAACAAAAATGTTATCAAGTAAAAATTCAAGTGCATAAATAGTATCAAAGCATGTCCAATTGACATAGTTCTTTTGTTTATTGCTACTAAAAAATGATCTAAAAGAGTTTGAACATATGTACTCGCATTCCGACTTTTTAAATGCCCAGTTAATTAGGGATGTGAATTTTTTCTTAATAAGAATATGAGGCAAAGTGGTATATAGGGTAGAAAAATCAAAACTTTGAACAGATTCAAAATCACCAATATATGCATGCAATTTATCAAGTACTTCCAACGAGTTTTTGACACTCCAAAAGTAATTAATTCCACTATTTTCAAAGGCCTTATTTGAACAATTTATTATCAGGTTTTTTATTGTACCAAGTGTACTAGTAAGTAAAACAGACAATTTAGTAGTTGAACAATGGCTGGAAGATGAAATAAATCTATATTTGTAAGGTTTTTTGTGCAGCTTCGGAAGCCAGTACATACTTGGGACTTTCATTGTGTTTGGTTCTGCTTGTAAAGAAGTAGCTAAAAGTTTATGTTTGTTACAGATGTCGTTTTCTGAAAATGAAGTCAGTTGGAATGTTGGTGAATTCGTGATTTCCTTTTGCAGAACCTCTATATAAAATTTACGTCAAACAATAATGATATTATTCGCAGCTTTATCAGCCGGGACAAAAACAAATTCCTTGGCTAGTTCTGTTAGTTTATTTTTGATACGCGAAATAGGGTTTTTATAGTTTTTGTTGAGGGTAAAATGTTCTTTAAAATGTTGTATTCGAATATCAACTATCTTCATTACTGAATTAAAAAAAGAGTCCAAAGATTTTTTGTCAGCTTTTTCCCGTTTTACCCATTTCAAACAGTAGGCGCGGAGTGAGTCGTTGATGATATTACGACACTCATTCCAGTTAATAGTTGACGGGGGACGATATTTAGGTCCTTTACTGAGGAATGATTTTAACTCTCGGTCGCGAACGATGTTAAGGTCTCCTGTTATAACATGGGAAATTGGTCCATAGGTGTATTCTGAATTACTGCAATTACACGACATAGGTGTATTTTCAGTGATATTTACATCTTTACACAATTGGCTATAATTAAACACATATTTTCGGGTAGATTTCTTGTAAATATAACAAATGAGAGGGAGTTCAGTATTATCAAAATATCCAGGAATTTGGTCTTTAACAGAATGGTCGTTAAAAATACCGGCAATATTTACAAAATCAAAACCTTTATTGACATACTTTATTTTAATAAAATGTTTTTTATGATCTTCAGGGCGATCAATTTTTGGAAACAGTTTAGAATAACAATATGCCATTATAATTTGGACAATTTCATACTTAGGACTGTAATATGAAATTGTGTTGCAATCCTCTAAAATTTTATTTAATTTATTTATAGGTAAAGAACAAAGCTTGGTTAACAGATAATGTCTGCCGTTGTTTTTTGAAATGGAAATTAGGTCCGAAATATTTGTATGGTTGGTCCGAAATTTTCTTTGATTCCGATTTTTTCTGCGTCCATGAGAACGATTTTTACGAACAGTTTTAGAAACTATATCCAAAATGTTAACAGAATCGGTTCTTGATATATTGCCAATTCCCATGATATTATCATTAAGACCGAGAGGGTAGACTGTCTGTAATTTTTTAATCCAATTTAATTCATTTATTTTTCGTGATCGTACAAACTTGGAATGAGATTCACCAGGCTGCTTATTTACTACTTCTAAAGGTTGAACTGTTAAATATTTAATAGGATGACTGTGCTTCTTAAGATGTTGATAAATGATACTTTTGAATTTATTGGGTCTTTTAAAACGATACAGGTGTTCTTGCGTGCGTTTAGATAAATATCGCCCAGTTTCACCTACGTACTGAATACCGCATCCCGGTTTGTTTCATGTGAGTAAATAAATAATACTGTTTGTTTTTCAAGTAATATCAGTTTCAAAATTTAGAGAAAATGTGCGACCATTAAATGTGGACCTTACTGTATTGTTGGTGGAAAGACGGGGACACGTAAGTCATTTTTTGGCATGACACTTATCGATAGAAGGGTAACCACGATTTTTATTGTTAAAAACGTTAGCTATTGTAGTATTTTTAGATAAGCGATTCTGAAGATTGAGACGTGTAGATACCCTTTGAACGAGTTTAGTATTTAAGACTTAAATCCTGTTATTTACATTGCACCTGAATTTAAAAAAAGTTGATAGATGGAAATTCAAAACGTTTTATCATTAATTTAGTTAGTTCAACGCCACTTGTTGATATTTAGCAGAATTGCAACATGATTGATAAGGCCAAATAAAAAAGTATGTGTGGACACTGGTTCCAGTTACATCTGAAAAAAAGTTAGGGTAGGTACTAGGTAGGGATTTTTTTTTTATTTTATGTTTTTTTTACATTGAGTCTGACTCTATGGGAGCAACATTCTGACTTTAGCAGTGCTTAATGAAAAATGACGATAAAATCTTTAGGGTAGGCTTTTTTTAGCCGAAAAAGTAGGGACGGTAGGGTTACTGGAACCACACATATATTTTTATTTGGCCTAAGCAACATTTAAATAACGTTTGACTGTTGCTTCCTTAATGTCATTAATGTCTAGTGGCAAGCCGTAAGCATGTAATGCAGATTTAGAGGGAACATACAAACTATAAAATTGAGAATGGAAATGGGGAATGTGTCAAAGAGACAACAACCCGACCAAATAAAAAACAACAGCAGAGGGTCACCAACAGATCTTCAATGTAGCGAGAAATTCCCGCACCCGGAGGCGTCCTTCAGTTGGCCCCTAAACAAATATATACTAGTCCAGTGATAATGAACGCCATACTAATTTCCAAATTGTACACAAGAAACTAAAATTAAAATAATACAAGACTAACAAAGGCCAGAGGCTCCTGACTTGGGACAGGCGCAAAAATGCGGCGGGGTTAAACATGTTTGTGAGATCTCAACCCTCCCCCTATTACTCTAACCAATGTAGTAAAGTAAACGCATAACAATACGCACATTAAAATTCAGTTCAAGAGAAATCCGAGTCTGATGTCAGAAGATGTAACCAAAGAAAATAAACAAAATGACAATAATACATAAATAACAACAGACTACTAGCAGTTAACTGACATGCCAGCTCCAGACTTCAATTAAACTGACTGAAAGATTATGATTTCATCATATGAACATCAGGCACAATCCTTCCCGTTAGGGGTTTAGTATCATACCATCATAACATATATGAGAAGAACATAACCCGTGTCATGCCAACAACTGTTTTTAGAATAAATGTGTTTAGTTCCGATGCAAAGACCTTATCAGTGACTCAATATTAACGCCAAAATATGCAATCTTTAATGACTTGAAAACAGTATCGTAATTATATCCCTTCTTAATAAGTCTATTCAAAGGTTTTGTAAGTTTCTGAGGTGAATACTGACACCTTTGTGCTTTATAAAGAATATTACCATAAAAAATTGGATGTGAAATACCTGAAAGTATTAGAAGTCTGCATGTTGAGCTATATTTACGAATGATGTCTTTATACCGATGATAAAATTTAGTAAATGTTTTGACTAGTTTGTGATATCGAAAACCCTGGTGTAATAATTTTTCAGTAATACATAAATTTCTCTCGTTAAAATCGAAAACATTGTTACATACACGAGCGAATCGTACAAGTTGAGATATATAAACACCGTAAGATGGTGACAAGGGAACGTCACCATCTAAAAACGGATAATTAACGATAGGAAATGAAAAATCATCCCTTTTATCATAAATTTTAGTATTCAGCTTTCCATTAGTGATATAGATATCAAGATCGAGAAAAGGGCAGTGGTCGTTGTTAGTATTAGCTTTATTTAAAGTAAGTTCAACAGGATAAATTTCATTAATATACATACTGAAGTCGTCATTATTGAGAGCCAAAATATCATCCAAATATCTAAAAGTATTATTAAATTTATTTCTCAGATGTTGTTTCGATGGGTCTTTGCTTATTTTTGTCATAAATTGTAACTCATAACAATACAAAAACAGGTCCGCAATAAGTGGTGCACAGTTAGTCCCCATTTGAATTCCGATAATCTGACGATATACGGAATCTCCAAAGCGAACAAAAATGTTATCTAGTAAAAATTCAAGGGCATATATAGTATCAAAGCATGTCCAATTAACATAGTTTTTTTGTTTATTGCTACTAAAAAATGACCTAAAAGAGTTTGAACATATATATTCACATTCTGATTTTTTGAATGCCCATTTAATTAGGTGTGTGAATTTTTTCTTAATGAGAATGTGAGGCAATGTGGTATACAGGGTAGAAAAATCAAAACTTTGAACAGATTCAAAATCACCAATATAAGCATGCAATTTATCAAGTACTTCCAACGAGTTCTTGACACTCCAAAAGTAATTTATTCCACTATTTTCGAAGGCCTTATTTGAACAATTTATTATCAGGTTTTTAATTGTACCAAGTGTGCTGGTAAGAAGAATAGACAATTTAGTAGTTGAACAATGGCTTGAAGACGAAATAAATCTATATTTGTAAGGGGTTTTGTGTAGCTTCGGAAGCCAATAAATAGTTGGGACTTTCATTGTATTTGGCTCTGCTTGTAAAGCGGTGGCTAAAAGTTTATGTTTGTTACAGATTTCGTTTTCTGAAAATGGAGTCAGTTGGAATGTTGGTGAATTTGTGATTTCCTTTTTCAGAACCTCAATGTAAAATTTACGTCAAACAATAATAATATTATTAGCAGATTTATCTGCCGGGACAAAAACAAATTCCTTGGCTAGTTCTTTTAGTTTATGTTTGATACGAGAAATAGGTTTATTGTGGTTATTATTTATAGTAAAATGTTCTTTAAAATGTTGAATACGTATATCAACTATCTTCATTACTGAATTAAAAAAAGAGTCCAAAGATTTTTTGTCAGCTTTTTCCCGTTTTATCCATTTCATACAGTAAGTATGGAGTGAGTCGTGGATGATATTACGACACTCATTCCAATTAATAATTGACGGGGGACGATATTTAGGTCCTTTACTGAGGAATGATTTTAACTCTCGGTCTTGAAAAGATCTCCTGTTATAACATGGGAAATGGGTCCATAAATATATTCGGAATTACTGCAATTACATGAAGTAGGTGTATTTTCACTGATATTAACATCTTTACACAATTGACTATAATTAAACCCAAATTTCCGGGTAGATTTCTTCTAGTTTAAACTAGTTTACTTCTGTAATCAGTTGAACGGTTACACGCCAATATTCTGACAGCCCATTAGTCCGACAGCCCATTGGTCCGACAACCCATTAATCCGACAACCCAATAGTCCGACAACCCATTGCTCCGACAGCCCAATACTCCGACAACCCTTAAAGTCCGACACTTATCAAGTCAAGTATCAGGGTATTAGGGTAAAATAAAATTTGTCTGTCTGTATTATTACGTTTAAATAGGTAATCCCATATATTAAAAAATCAGTCCGTATATATATAAAATAAGGCTTAGGTAGTTCGAATACTTTCTATATACTCAATTCGAAATCTGTATATAGAATAGAACAGAAAGAATATTTCATTTTCCAAATTAAAGGGTCTATAAAGAGCATATAAATCAAGAACAACCAGTGATGGTGCGAGCTACTGATGATTCAAAAATTTCGCTGTTGAGTTATGAATCTGAAAAAGCATCACGCTATGTAGCTGACTTATATAAACCTTGAAACCAAATTTCCGAAATCATTGTATTGTAGTTCCAGAGAACAATGTGACGAACATTTTTAACTTGGCTGGTCATGTGAAAAGTGTTCGGTAAACAGGAAGTTGTTAACAATGAATCTGAAAACGCATGAAACGATACAGCCGACTTCAATAAACCTTTCAGAAATCCTTGTATTATAGTTCATGAAAAAAATGCAACGAAAATATTCATGGGACGGACGGATGAACTGTCTGACTAACTGACGGCCGGACGGTTGGACATGTGGACAGACAGAGGCAAAACAGTAAGCCCCCACTTTTTCGAAGCGGTGGTATAATGATTGGGTCAACATTAAGACTTTACAATACTAATATGATATAATTATCTTAATAGCAACATACATGTAAGCCTCAGTCACAATCGGAGCCAAAACAAAATAGAAAAAAAAAACCTTACCTCACACATTGATATCAAATTACAGTCCTTATCAAGACATGCAATATATACATGTAATAGGGCTCTTCACGGTTAGTTCGGCCATATATATTGGATAGGGGGCAGATTTTCATAATAGAGGTAAAAATGGTGTGAAAAATACGGGAAAACATCATTAAAACAGAGCTGTTGCTTGGAAACACACATAGGATTTCCCACACTTTCATACCATTTCCACCTCCTTCCAAAAAATCTGCCCCCTATCCAATATGGCCGAACTAACCGTGAAGAGCCCTATTCAAAAGAACTAACAATATAATCATCATTTTCCCCCCTTAATAGTAACGTTTTCTTGTGTTATTAAATATCGAAAATTTATTTAACTTTTTAAAGTCTGACATGTGCTAGATAGATGCTAAAAGAGTTCCTCCCTCAAATTATTATGAAGTGAGCATTCGATTGAAAAATGACACTCATCCTCAACTTTATCAGCTGTACAATACGATTGTTTGAGTATCTGACATTTTCAATTCTTAATGTAATGGGTGAGCACCGATTCTTGATTAACATATGAACTTACATGTACCTTTCTTAAAATCAATGATATCTATTTGCCATAAAACACATAATGTACTAAGTTTTTACAATTAGACAAATTGACAAAGACACAAGCAGGACAAGAATGTCACACATTGTCTTAGATTTCTTACCAGTCAAACTGCGTTGACTATATATTTCTATTTCTATTTCATATACAGTCACTGACCCGATATCACTTTTCCTCATGACTATTTAAGTAGAAGACTCAGTTACCGAAATGTTCTTGTCCGTCATATTTGTCTTAAGACGACCGCAAAACTTTTTTTGGGAATCTTATAATGGTATGATGTCGTCGTCTGTGTCCGACGTCTGTGTCGAGGGTAAGGACTGAGCAGTTGAAATAAGCATGTGTTTCAACTCAAATATAATGAGACAAATATCCCGCATGGAAAGAATGATTGGAATCAAAACGGACAACCCCAAATATTAAAGAGAACAGGGTAGGTCTTTTTAGAGAAAATTTACCAATACACACAAGACAGATGCATTGTCAGAATAATGGGCTGTCGGAGAAATGGGCTGTCGGAATAATAGTTGTCGGACTAATGGGCTGTCACCCAGTTGAACTAATCGTTTACTGAGTAAATTATTAAAACTACTAACTTTTAATGAACCATTACAATTTTACTGTACAAACTAATATAATGCATATTTAATCATAGAATGAAATTCAAAACAGTGTAGCTGTGGCCATTGATTGACACATTGAAATCATCCATTGACTGGGACAATTTACGTGAACGTTTGTCTGAAACGACCACTGTTCACGACGTACCTGCGATAGACATTTAAAATGTGGGGTCACAAAGGTTTCTTAACGCCTTTAATTCGAAAAATTAATCAGGAATAACCTTTGTGTTTTGATTTATATAATTAATATAAATCAAAATATCGTGTTATTTCTGATGAATTTTTCGAATTACTTTATTTAGGTGTTGAGAACCTTTGGTGACCCCATAGTTTAAGTGTCTTTAAAAAGTACATAGTGAGCATTGGTCGTTACATACAAACGTTCACCTAAATTGTCCCAGTCAATGGATGATTTTAATGTGTCAATCAATGGCCACAGCTACACTGTTTTGAATTTCATTCTATATATAAAACATGAAAGATGGACCAAGCAGGCTACATGGAATGCCAAGCTAACTGCCTCCATCTACCACATGATTAGTTGCATCTTATAATTATATATATTTAGACCTTGGCAGGGGATCACCTAATTTCCAAATTTTATAACCACTGAAATATCTTTTTTGGTAATGTCGTCTTTAGAAAGCTGATACCAAACTGACACAATTTAATCCATTTTTTTTTGTTTTGTTTTAAGTAACGATATTTTTACATATTGATCCTTTTATATATTTTTTTTAACTTATTATGCATATGGTATACACATCTCATTGTCTCAATAAAAGGAATCCAAACGGTATTTTAACTCATACATTTTACATAGGTAGACTCACTTCAACTTAAGCACCCCACCACACTGTGTAAATATCGATGTAAATATTTGATTTAGCTTTAAACCAATATCCTAAGTGGGAGTGCACCGATGTATAACGGAAGAAATTACCTGTAAAGACCAGAACAGAAGTATTTGACAGTGATCCCTTACTACATTTATCATTTATGGGGATATTGCAAGACTGCCAGCTTCTTGCATTTTTTTTTCCATTTTTTTCAACAGATTTTATTTTTTAAAAAGCAAATGTTTAATATCATGCATTTTGGGATTCGAACATCACTTGCAGACAATATCAAACAAGAGACGTTACTTTCAGTGGCAAATATGTCATGCCTCATCAGGACGACAACATATTTTACAGTAAATACTAAAGATTAGTTCTATAACATGTATAATGAGAGGCGGAAGAATATTTTCAGGGACTTCAGGATTGTACCTAAAGTTATTATTCCAGGACTTTGGGGTTTAATTTGTATAGTTAATACTGATGGACTTCCGGTAACAAATCATTCATTCATTCTCATTTATCCCCCCCCCCCCCCTTTTTACAAAAATGTTTGACACGATGTAGGTGTCCCAGAAAAAAAATAGAATAGCCTAGCAAGACGTCATAGTTCTTTGGACTATCCAAAATATATATTTTTTTTCTTTTATCGATATAAATGTGACCTAAATATAATATTTAAATTATAAATTCAACAAATCATAAGATATCTCAAATATATATATTTTTTTTCAATTTTTGTCTTTCTATGCCTTCTATAAAATTAAATAGTAACAGACAATAACTCAAAATAACTCGTTTTATTGTATGATATTACTGTTTTCCACTTAATCGATGGTGTCACTGTGCGATGATGTTCGGTGGTGAAGATACCCACAAATGTTCTATCTTTGGAAACTTGTAGGATTCTCGCTGCTGTTTTTATTGAATGGGTGCAATTTTTAAAAAGTACTGTGACGTTATGTTGTTCTTTTTGATTCCACAAGGCACAACAATTTATCATGATCTATCAGTGGCGGATGCAAGGTGAGTCTCATACACCTAATTGCTATTTATTCCAATCCGGATAAGTTCTAAAATTACACAACTTTTTCATCGAGTTGAAGCTATCTGGGACCCTGTTTAAATAATGCCCCATGCATGATACTTTTTAATGAGACTTGTTTAAACCACCGTAAGTACTTCAATCAAAATATTTTTTTACTTCAATTTTAATTTCGAAAAAGTGGATCATCTTCTATCAAAGTTTTTTAATGGTCGCTTTCTAAAGTTTTTCCTCCCTCAGCTCACTACTGGTGACCTCTATTTTCGGCGGCATGACCCAAACAGGAAGTTACATGTGTAAATGACTGTTTTTCCCGGATTGGACTAAATAACGATAAGGTGTATTGGGGTCTAAGCGTGACGAGGGATTGCCGATTTTTTTGTAAGCGTGACACGTACAAGTCAAATTATTGTGTCATGAAAACGGGAAGTGAGGTCTAGCGGGACTCGGGAAATGACAAAAAAACTAGAATTGCTTACGTACATAGTGTAAGCGGGATACGGGAATCTGACAAAACAGTAAGCGGGATCCGGGATCGGAACCCCCCCAGTGAGACCCCCTCCAAGGGGAGGGTTGGAATTCCCTTTTAGTGTACGATCAATGCATTTGTATGGGAACATGTAGTTGGAACCTTTATTGTGGGTTGCGACTCCACTTTAAAATCGCTTGATCCGCTCCTGTCTATGATCATATATAATGGGGTTTGTCCATTTAGATAAACTTACTTTTTCGTCTGCCAAGAGAATATACGTCCAGGGAATGAAACCAAAGTTATGATTTTCTTTCTTTACACTGAATCGCCGTTCTATTTCGGCGCACTCCTATGTAGGATCATGTTTTTGATGAATTATTTCAGAGTAACAACTTGCTACAAATAATTCTTGACTGCTCGAAGTTTCATTTCTTGACAACTCAACGTGACAACATCTACACATTGAGAAAATTAATGCTGGACTATGATTTAGCTTACACCAAAAGCGTTCATCAATGTTATAATACTGAAGAGAAATGTCTATGATATGGAAATTATTATATGTGATATAAATTAGAAATGAGAACTGTAACTGTGTAGATATATTGTTGGTAGGATATTTACAGTGTACAAAGTATTGGTTGAACATTTCTATCGAACCAATTTTATTAGTGCACCGTTGTTATTGTGACCGTGTATATGTATATATAGTGACAATTCATAGGATTTTTAAAAGTTTAATCAACACTGACAAAAGACAACAGTGCCAGTGGTTCATCTGACAGATGTAGCAAATACAGGATAGGTAAAGATAAAGGTATCAGATGGGATAAAGGACGAGTCGACATCAGAAAATCGATCAACAAAGGATAAAAAAAAAACTGAATTCAAATTGTTTGGGGTCCAATTTGCTACAAGTTTTGTATATATATCCTTATGGGTCAATCAATTTTTCACAAATTAAGTTAAGAGGGTTGGGGGGGGGGGGGGGGTAGGGAGGTGGTAGTGAAAAAAACTATATGAATTAAATTTTTTATCCTATACATTGAACTTTATATGTCGTCCCTAATGCGATTCATAGAGATTAATAAATGGCCTTTTCCATAGCGGCCCGGGTATCACTCTGAGACCTCCATATCAGCCCGAGACGTAAACTGATTTATAGTTCTTTCTTATGTTGTACTGTTATACCACTGTCCAAAGTTAAGGGGAGGGTTTGGATGTTTGGATCCCGCTAACATGTTTAACGGTACACCCGCCACATTATTTATGTATGTGCCTATCCCAAGTCAGGAACCTGTAATTCACATGTTGTCGTTTGTTTATGTGTTACATAGTACATTTTGTACTTGTTTTTCATTTATTATTTTTTTATATAAATAAGGCCGTTAGTTTTCTCGTTTTAATTGTTTTACTTTACCATATCGGGGCCTTTTATAGCTGACTATGCGGTATGGACTTTATTCATTGTTGAAGGTTGTACGGTGACCTATAGTCAGTGATATTGTTGTCTTTTTTCAAAACTACCTCTACCGTTTTTTATTGGGAAAAATGCATATTTTTTATTGAAATTGGGAAATTTGTATATTTTAATCTAAACACATCTCCAATTTTTTGCTGACCTTTGCTGTCTTTTTTGCACAGTTTTTTCATGTATATTTTGGTTGTCAGACATTTCAACCAGAAAGGTACTTTTCAGAGAGGGGAAAGAAACAGAAGCAATGATGGTACTTACAGGTTTTACATTAATGTTAGCAAGACAATTCTTTGTTTGGCTTGCTTGCTTTGTTTGTATCAATGTTTGCTCAAGCATGGCAATTAAGATAGGCGGGGCTTCAGCTTGTATACATAATTCTTAGATTTTATTGGACGTTACATTTGAGGTTAAGGACACTTAATTTTAAAACATCACATGACAAATATTTCACATGTTTCCTCACCTGTAAAAATTAATACAATAATTGGTCAATGAAAGAAAAATATAAACTGTTTTCTTGAATGATGATGAGAAACTAGACTTCCACAGTTTTGCGCCGAGTGAAAAAAAAGTTATATATTTTTATGACATTGACCTTATATTGTTCTTCTTATAACATATCACTCTATTAGTTCAGTTATTTCCGTATCTGCCCTTCCATTATGTAACTCAAGAAAAAATTCCAATAAATGGGTAACAATTGTATCGGAAAGAGAAAATCGAGTCCACCTTTTTTTATGTTAGGGTGTGTTTGAGATGAATATTTTGTCTTGAAAACGTACAAAGAAAGAGTATTTGATACATCATCTCGCTTCAGATTCTATCATTTTTATATAGCAAAGCTACAGGTTGACTTTATAACATAAAAAAATCACAGTACTAAAAGATGAGATATAGGGGTCAAGAGAAATACCTATCCAATGAATCACAAAATCAGAGTAGGTATGTTCGAATAGCTATTTTACTAAAAGTTCTTGACGACAGTCTTTAATTTGGAGGATGAAAATGAACATCTTCGAAAAAATAATAATATTGGCTTCCATTTCTACAATTGTGAAAATGAACTGCCGTAATGGGGAGATAATTTTGACGAAGTAGAATTACACTTACATGTATCTTCTAACATTTACACAAAAGAGCATTTACACTTACATGTATCGTATAACATTTATACAATCATTTAACAATTTTTACTTCATTAATTCAAATAAGGCCAACCTTAAAAATATGTTTGTTTGCAGTTTTCCGACTGTACCTTCAGACTGAAGGGTCGGTAGGTAGGAAAAATATTTTATTTTATCAGCCAAAATACAGTTTAAACAAGCAGTTACACTAAACCAAGTTTCTTGTGAAGAAAAAAACATTTTAAAACAACAAACACTGGACATGCTGAAAACCAACATCAAATGAACAGGCATTTTCAGACAAAAAACTTTTTAACCAAAACTGAAACTTTAACATAGTGTCTTTATCCAATTTATGACATAAAATATGATATAATTATTAAATACTGGAACACTTATAAACAAGGAATGTCATTATGACTAGGTCGAACTGTTTTAAAGAAATATATTCAGACATGTATGCTTCTTGACTAGAATGTTTTCATGAGAAGAGTATCTTCATCAGAAAAATGTATATATTATAGATTTATAAGACAATTATTAAAGAGTGTATTTTTAATAGAAAAAAATAACCATTGAATCTTCCTCAATTGAAAAAAAGGCAACTTGAAAAAAAAGTATTAAGACATCCGACTGTTTTCATATTTCTAACAATATATGTGATAAGGTTATATTTTTGCCAGGCTTTAATGAAAACCAAAGAAATCTAAAGTTTGGGGTGAAATCCATAGCACCCAATTAAAAGTAAATGGTCTGTACTGAAATGTTTTTAATGCATAAAAAAATTGGCAGCATACATGTAGCTCCTAAGGACATGTTTTAATTGAATTCACACAGGCCACACAGTTTGGGTACAATGTATATTTATTATTGTAAGAAAGAGAATAATTGCAATGAGTGGGGCAGCCCCCCTTATCCTAAAGGAGCATACTCATTGCAATCGAAGATAGATTTAATATAGAGAGAGTATATTTATTTTTCAAGCTAACCATTCATTTTCTCTACATCTTTGTGTAGTTAGGGTTGCTTCTTATTGATTTGGCATGATCTATATCCATTAACATTTCAAATGAGCCCTTCCTCCGTACAGGCGTGTTTACAGATATCCATGAAGATTTAAGTCACGAAGGAGCATAGGCGGATCCAGGGGGGGGGGGGGGCCCTGGGGGGCCCGGGCCCCCCTTTCGTGGGAAACATTTGGTTGATTATATAGGGAATCACTGAAGCATGACTGGAGTGGGCCCCCCCTTAGGTCAACCAGAGGGCCCCCCCTTATGAAAAGTTCTGGATCCGCCACTGAGGAGTGGTTTCATCTTTGTCTTCTTCACAACGATTTGTAGAAAATATGCCATACTTCAAGCTGCTGTCGAATTATTTAACCACTGAAATTGGTTCCATAAAGTCAGGCTCCACAGATTCTGAACCCGATTTGTTTTAGACAGAATGGTTATCGTGTCAGTTATGAATATCTCCTGCATCATCGTCAATGATATCATCACACATCATTACATGTGCCTGAATCTGTATAAACAGTTTACTAATAAACTTTTTTGTTTGTTATTTGTCTTAAAATTGACACGAGACGACAGCGTAAAGTACACCTCCGTGACTTCATGGATACCTGTAAACAATTTCCATGTGCTTTATCATTAAATGGTCACATGAACGCTTGACGGGAAGCTAAGAAAAACCGAACTTGAAATGCGTAATTGACCCAGACTTTAAATAATTTCTGGAAAGGACCCAAAGTTCCGGATCGCGTCAATAGAGGTACATGTATTAAAAAAAAATTCTTCAAATTTAAAGCAATAAAATTTTCACAGTCGGGAGGATTTTCAAGGGTCGGTCGGTAAACTGCAAACAAACAATATTTTAATTTAAGCCTAACTCTTTAATACAAAAATCCTTTTAACAAGTGTTGTCAAATTTTGTATTTTATAGTGTCTTTTTTTTTAGTCACAAATTCAAATTAATTGTGCAACACATACATTACATTCCTGTTGTTTTACAGGTTGTATACCATATATGCATGTCTTGGGATGTTTTTCTGTAGATTGGTAAGCCGATTAAAACTTTTACTAAATAAATAAGATGTATCTCATTTGTGTGTTCTCATGTGTCTCTGCACATTTTTAATAGAACTAAAACCTTTATAACCAACATCACAGTACTTAATGAGATGCATCTCATGTATGTGTTCTCATGTGTCTGCACATTTTTAATAGAACTAAAACCTTTATAACCAACATCACAGTACTTAATGAGATGCATCTCATGTATGTGTTCTCATGTGTCTGCACATTTTTAATAGAACTAAAACCTTTATAACCAACATCACAGTATTTAATGAGATGCATCTCATGTATGTATTCTCATATGTGTCTGCATATTTTTAATACAACTAAAACCTTTACTTCCAAAATCGCAGTATGTGTTCTCATGTGCCTTTGCACATTTTCAACATCAATAAAACTTTTACCACCAACACAGTAATACGATTTATATCCTAAATGGGTTCTCATGTCTTTGTTCATTTCTAAGATAACTTAAACCTTTACCACTAACATCACAGTAATGCGATTTATCAACTGTATGTGTTTCATGTGTCTCTGTACATTTCTAAGATAACTAAAACTTTTCTTCCAACAACACAGTAATGATATGTATCTTCTATATGCGTTCTTATGTGTCTCTGCACATTGTCGATATAACTAAAAATTTTACCACCAACATCACAGTCATGAGATTTTTCTCCTATATGTGTTCTCATGTGTCTCTGTACATCTCTAAGATAACTAAAACTTTTCTTCCAACAACACAGTAATGATATGCATCTCCTATATGTGTTCTTATGTGTAATTGCACATTGTCGATATAACTAAAACTTTTACCACCAACATCACAGTAATGGGATTATCTCCTTAATGTGTTCTCATGTGTCTCTGTACATTTCTATGGTAACTAAAACTTTTACCACCAGCATTGCTGTAATGAAATTTATCGACTATATATGTTCTCATGTGCATATATCAATTACTAAGATGCTCTACTCAATTACCGCATACATCAGAAACATATGGTGTATCGCATGTGTGTATTTTCATGTTTCTGTATATTAATGCATCAATTCTTAACAATATACAAGTTTCACAGTCACGAGCTTTTACCATCAGTATGTGTTCTCATGTTAATCTGTAAATTTCCAAGTTGATCAAACCCTTAACCATTGACATTTATCGCCGTTATGTGTTTTTGTATGTCTCTGTAAATGATCAGTGCGATTAAATCTTTTACCGCATACGCCGCATTCATGAGGTTTATCACCGGTATGTATTCTCATGTGTGTCTGTAAATTACCAAGACGACTAAACTTTTTATCACATACCTCACAGTCATCATGTTTATCACCTGTATGTGTTCTCATGTGAATCCGCAAATAACGAAGCTGACTAAACTCTTTACCACAAACATCACAGTCATGAGGTTTATCGTCCATATGTGTTTTCATGTGAGTCTTTAAATTATCCAGCCGACTGAAGTCTTTACCACATATATCACAGATACATGTATGAGGGTTATCACCTGAATGTGTTATCATGTGTTTCTTTAAACTACCAGTCTGACTAAACCTTTTACCACATACACCACAACAATGAGGTTTTTCACCTGTATGTGTTCTCATGTGTTTCTTTAAACTACCAGTCTGACTAAACCTTTTACCACATTCACCACAGTAATGAGGTTTTTCACCTGTATGTGTTCTCATGTGCGTCTGTAAATTATGAAGATGAATAAATTTTTTACCACATACACTGCAGCCTTGAGGTTTATCGCCCGTATGAGTTTCCATGTGTCTCTGTAAATAACGACGCTGACTAAAACTTTTGCCACATACACCACATGCATGAGGTTTATCACCGGTATGTGTTCTCATGTGTGCCTGTAAATTACCAAGACGACTACACCTTTTACCACATACGTTACAGTTATGAGGTTTATCACCTGTATGTGTTATCATGTGGTTCTTTAAAGTACCCGACTGACTAAACTCTTTACCACATACATGACAGTCATGAGGTCTTTCACCTGTATGTATTCTCTTATGAATTCGTAAATAACCACGCTGACTAAAGGTTTTACCACATACATCACAGTCATTGTGTTTATTGTCCGTATGTGTTCTCATGTGATTCGTCAAAGAACCCGACCGACTAAATCCTCTACCACATACACCACAGTCGTACGGTTTATCACCTGTATCGTCTGTTTGTGATGTCATACTTTTTTATATTTACTAGCTTAACTGAACCTACAACCATACATATAACTCCAGTCGTGTGTCTCTTCAGATTACTGCCACAAGTACATAAATATCACAAAATTTAATTTTTACACCATTTCACCAGTACGTTTTGTCATGTGTCCCTTTAATTAACTATCTTGACTTAATTCGCTAGCTCAAACATCATATTTACGACATTTTTCATGAGTCTGTTTTCTCAAAGAGGCTTGTTAAGGTCTCTTTAAGGTACCACCTCGACAAATTATCTGGCAAAATCACATGTATGACGTTTATCAACAATCAGTGTTTCGTGTGGGTCTATACAGTACAATTTAACGCCAGCGTGTGCTTAATGTGTATCTATACGGTACCATTTATCACCAGCCTGTGTTTAATGTGTCTCTGTACGGTACCATTTACCACCAGCCTGTGTCTCTGTACGGTACGTACCATTTCGCACTTAATCCTCTGTCAACAAATTCATCTTTTTAATAAGGTTATCTCCAGTAATTGTCTTCTTGTTCAACTCTAAAACTGTAAGGAAAAAGTAAACAAATCTAAGGCTAGTGACCAAAACGTTTTGAAACCTCTCTGAAAATGACACATAAAGACCCCCCACCCCCACCCCACCCTCTATATAAACTGTATATATTCTGAACGACTTTAGAAAAAATCAAAATCTGACTTAACTGTGGCGAAATTTTGGACCCCTGAAAGATTTTTTCATTTTTGTTTGCTTTGTGAAACAGTTCTTTCAATCCTTTGCCTCACTTAATTCAGTTTTAAAATGTTGCATCTCCATTTTGCCAAGACTGAGAAATAAAGAACTGAATTAGCCCTTAAGAATACTGCAAACATGAAAACATAAACGTGCTGCAACCATACTGTATGACTTCAGAAACTCCTCTTACTGTCCTTCCGACAACGATACAAGTAGACAAGATTTGTTGCTGGCCATCAATGAACAGATCAACGTGTAGTGACAATGAAACGTCAACCGAATTTGATTTCGCAACGTCATTTGCCAGACATGTTTGCGGCCGCAACGTCAAATGCTATTCAAATTGCCGAGTGACATTGAGTACAGATTCATGCCATAAATGTTTCCCATCAACTGAATTGCCAAGGAATCAACTGAAGAAAAACCTTTAAAGCCCTCAAATTCCATCCGCATAATTGCCAAAACCAATAAATGGGTTGAACAAATGCAAAATCAGAAGGTGTAAATCAGAACCAAAAACATGTCAGACAGAATTCGTTGACCTTTCTGACAATCATTTTGGCGTTTGTAACAGGCAGTCATCGCTTTTGACGGTGACACATTCATTCAAAAATAACACAAAATTAATCTAGTGTTGCGTTTCTAAAGTAGGTCAGTATATGTTGTTTTGGTATACTTCACATTAATGTATCTGTATGTTTGGATAGGGGGCAGCTAATGCCAACTCTGGGTGCGAGATTTTTCTACCTGTGTTGAAGACTCATTGGCATGATTGTTGGCCTTCGGTTGTTTTCTGTCATTTGATTTGGGTTGTTCAACTTTTTTTTTTTTAAGAAAAAGTTAATTTGATTAATAGCTTTATTGCTGATTAATTCGAAGTCACTGAACCATGAACTAGGGACCCCAAATCAGTCCACAAATTGAGATGCATGTGCTGATATCAATTGATATGGTGGATATTATCGTACAATATATCATCCTTAATTCGTTTTTATAAGCGAAAAAAAAAGCAACAAAACTATGTACATTTTGTAGAAGGTTTAAAATAAATTTAGCGTAATAACACCATAACTTTTTTTTATTATTGTTACATTTCCATGTTACCGTAGCCAGTGCCGTACACAGGATAGACTGTTTTCGGGATTGACCCTTTCGGGATCCGGGAATTTTTTTCTTAGAATTTCGGGATGTCGGGATTTAAAATTATTTTGATTCAGGACCTCGGGATTTCTCGTGCTTTAAAGCCCGGGATTTCGGAATCAGGACCCCCTCCTACCCCCTCTCACTGTTTAATAGTATATGCATATCATTCAATCATCATTGCATGGATGTATTACTAACATACGTCCTTCAAGGCTGGTCATTGTCATTAAGGTTCGTCGTAACATTTTAGCTGAACTGGACGTATTTACACCAAAAAAATTATACTCTGAGTACAGAAAAACCTGTGAAAGTTTTAAGGCATGATGGGACCTATATAATGAAATTTTTAAAATGCATTTTATGGTTCAGAAAATTATAAACTTTTCTGGATTTTTCTATTCATTTTGTTTTCATTCCTGAGGAAGGTGCAACCATAAACCAAGTTAGAAAAACGTTTGAGAAGTTCCCCTCATATTATCGATGTTGTGAGTAAAATTGATTTAAATGGACAATAGATGGACCGACGTTTTACGTTTCCGCAAATAGACATAACTTTTCCGGGGGAAAAAAATATGACGTTTCCGGAAAAAAAGGTTTACGTTTCAGCAAATAAATATCTTTTTTTTCCGGAGAAAAATAACTATTCCGGAATTTTTTTTTATTACTTTTCCGCAAATAATTAAGAAATATCTTTACAGTAAGTTAGAGTTCTCATCTAAGTTATGTTTGATGTTGTTTGAAGATCCAATAACACATCGAATAAGAAGAAAAAAATGTTAGAATTGCTAGCGTAAAACTGCTCGCTCAGGTGGGCATGAAAAGACTCGGCACCATTCGTTGACAAAAGTCAACTCACGGGGGGGGGGGGGGGGGGGGGTAACTTCAATATTTTCTTAGTAGGGGTGTGCCATTTTTGCCTCAAAAAACGTACCCATTTAAATATAACATTCACTGAAATTCAGTACCTATAGTTATATAAATATTTAAGAAAGAATGACCTATACTTATATACAATATTTAAAATATGAGCCATGAGCCATGAGCACTGCTTATATAAGCACTAACTCACCGGGGTTCATTTGGGAACTTATTTGAAAGCACTTTGTTTGAAAGGTGAACTTTCAAATGAATTGATTTAATTTAATATAATAATTGACCATTAATAATGTATGATTCTCAATAGCATATTTATATATGATATGTAGATCATATCCCGAATCAAATTGAATATATAGTTATCAAACGTAAATGCATTTTAATATAGGATGTCATTAAAAAGGAGGGTCATTTTTATATAAAATCTCGCAAAATTATGACCCATATTTTTGGCACATCCCCGTATACCCAATAATAGGAAGTTGACCCCCCGTGAGTCAACTAGTTGTATCTAGTATAGTGTATAGATATAAGATCAGAACCT
Organism: Mytilus edulis; assembly: GCF_963676685.1. NCBI lineage: Eukaryota > Metazoa > Mollusca > Bivalvia > Mytilida > Mytilidae > Mytilus > Mytilus edulis. The sequence goes on from NC_092354.1 coordinate 54,155,207, forward strand.
TTTCTTTATTAAAGAAATGAAATAAATAATTTATCTAATATATATTCCATTTTTTATAATTTACCACGTAAATTTCCGGAAAAGTAATAAATACAAATTGCGGAAACGTATACTTTAAATTGGCGGAAACGTAGGGTTGGGACTTTGAAAATTAGCGGAAATTTGCCCAGATGGGCAATAGACACCTGTAAACAATAGGTGCTTTAAACTGTGTTAAAAAGTGGAACGTATCAAATGAAGCTAGTTTGTTCATTTATTTTTGCTGGAAAAAAATGCCTGTAAATATCCGGGTAAGTAGTTAAGGTTCATCATAACAAATGGACAAATATGGCCATATTCTCACCTCAAAAACTACTCTACAGACTTACCTGAGCAGGTGTAAAAATAAACGAAGTTGGGATACAACTTTGAGATGCTCCCTCATTGGTAATAACAAATGCATTGAACTTTTAGGCAATGGCTACTGTTACATGGAAATTGGGGGGGGGGGGGGGGGGGGGGGGGGATAGGGCTAGGATGATTTTTTTTCTTTTTTTTTTCTTAGTTTATTTTGACTACTTTTACATAAATTGTCATCCTGCCATTTTTTTTGTCAAGTTGCTCAAAACTCCTGTCCTGCCTTTTTTCAAATTTCATCCAAGCTCCCCTAATAAAAATCAAATGATAGCTCCCTAATGGCCGGTAATGAAATCATATTACAACCTCACATGTGATTCGCAAAGATTCGTCGGACAAAAACAAACTCACAAAAACAACATATTGGATGATTCGTAGAAACTGTAATATTGTAAATTTTATACATTTTGATTTAGGCATTGTTTTATTTACATTATTTGTTATATGTTATACATAAATGTCATGTATGTTATAGCCTTGGATTACGCAATGTCGATAAAGATATGAATGTGCTTTATCCATTTTAATATATGAATTTGAATAAACTTACTTTTTTATCAGGTTTTTTTTGCAAGGAGAATATGAGTCGAGGGAAAGAAACTAACGTTATCATGGTTTTCTTTCTTTCTACAGACGACACCTGTTTAAATCGCCGTTTTCGTGATATCGGCGCACTCATATGTAGACGGAGGGATAATTCAGCTTAATTGTAATCTATAATGTTAAGTTGATATGAATCTACTTGTATTAAACACAACTTTATCTTTACCTTCAACACTTTCAATAAAACAAATTTTTTGTAAAGCAGGCGATACATTTCATCGTGTGCACTTTTGTCAAATAAATAGGGCCGTTAGAATTTTCGCTTGAATAAACATTTGTCCCTCCGGGGCCTTGTATAGCTGGCTATGGGAAATTGGTATTGCAAATTGTTGAAGGCCGTACGTTGACCTGTTGTTGCTAACTTTTACCGGCGTCATTCGGTCTCTACGGACGAAGTTTCGCAATATTTATACCACATCTTCTTATTTTATGTTGGTCATCTACAGTGATACATGATAGCAAACATGAAACAAGTACCACTGAACGTAAAGTATAGTCCTGATCATACACGAAAGACGTGTCACCAAATGTGATGGATCGTCTTGATGAAACATGTGCCACTGAAAATTAAGTATGGTCGTGAACGTACATAAATTATGTGCCACTGAACGTAAAGTATCGTCCTGACAAACACTTGTAACATGTGCCCGTGAACGATAGGTATACTACAGAACACACGTAGAACGTGTCTCACAGAACGTTTAGCATCGTCGTGAACAAATATGAAACATATGCCATTGAACCTAAAGTGTAGACACGAACAAACCTGTAACATGTCTCTGTGAACGTAAATCATAGTACTTAACAAACATGAAATATGTGCCCCTGAATGTCAGTTAAATTATAGTACGTTAAAACAAACATGAAGTATTCGCCCCTGAATGTAATATAGTACTTAACAAACATGAAACATGTGCAACTGAACGTAAAATTATAGTACTTAACAAGCATATAATATGCGCCCCTGAATGTAAAATATATTCAGGGACAAATATATCAAAAACATGTGTCACTGCGCCTAAAGTGTAGACCAGAACAAGCCTGTAACATGTCCTCGTGAACGTGAATTGTAGTTCTGAACAAACATGAAACATGTGTCCCTGAACGTAAATATAAAAAAAAAAGATGTGGTATGAGTGACAATGAGACAACTATCAAGAAGAGACCAAATGACACAGAAATTAACAATTATAGATCGCTGTACGACCTTTAATAATGAGCAAAACCCATACCGCATGTTAGTCATACATAAAAGTCCCCGAAATGAAAATTCGAAAATTTTAAAAATCTTTTACCATCAACATCACAGTAATAAGATGTATGTCCTGTATGTGTTCTCGTGAGTCTCTGTACATTTCTAAGATAACTAAAACTTTTACAACCAACATCACTGTAATGAGATTTTACTCCTGTATGTGTTCTCATGTGTCTCTGTACATTTCTACGATAACTAAAACTGATACCACCAACATCACAGTAATGAGATGTATCTCCTGCATGTGTTCTCATGAGTCTCTGTACATTTCTAAGATAACTTAACCTTTTACCACCAACATCACGGTAATGAGATTTATCGACTGTATTTGTTCTCATGTGTCTCTGCGCATTTTTAAGATAACTAAAACTTTAACCACCAACATCACAGTCATGAGATTTATCTCCTGTGTGTGTTCTCGTGTGTCTCTGTACATTTCTAAGATAACTAAAACATTTACCACCAACATCACAGTAATGAGATGTATCTCCTGAATGTGTTCTCATGTGTCTCTGTACATTTCTAAGATAACTTAATAACCTTTTACCACCAACATCACGGTAATGAGATTTATCGACTGTATGTGTTCTCATGTGTGTCTGCACATTTCTAAGATAACTAAAACTTTTACCAACAACATCACAGTAATGAAATGTATCGACTGTATGTGTTCTCATGTGTCTCTGCACATTTCTAAGATAACTTAATAACCTTTTACCACCAACATCACGGTAATGAGATTTATCGACTGTATGTGTTCTCATGTGCATGTCTCTGCACATTTCTAAGATAACTAAAACTTTTACCACCAACATCAGTGATGAGATTTATCGACTGTAGGTGTTCTCGTGTGTCTCTGTACATTTATAAGATAACTAAAACTGATACCAACAACATCATTGATGAGATTTATCGACTGTATGTGTTCTCATGTGTCTCTGTTCATTTCTAAGATAACTAAACCTTTTACTATCAACGTCACAGTTATGAGATTTATCTCCTATATGTGTTATCACGGTGTCTCTGTACATTTCTAAGATAACTAAAATTTTTACCACCAACATCACAGTGATGAGATTTATTGACTGTATGACTGTGTTCTCATGTGAAACTTTTAACTACCTAGATGGGTAACTTCTTTACCGCATACATCACAAACATAAGGTGTATCTATACTAGTTCAGTGATAATGAACGTCATACTAAACTCCGAAATATACACAAGAAACTAAAATTAATACCGTAGTTGATATAAAAAAAATAAGAAGATGTGGTATAATAACCAGATGAGACTCTCCGCCATAGAACAAATGACGCCAAAATTAACAACTATAACTCAACATACGGCCTTCAACAATGAACAACACCCATATCCCAAAGTCCATTTATTGTAAACTTAGCCTTAACTTCTGAATATAGTCTAAAGAAAAAAATATGTATAACCCATGTCAGTAACGAAGGACCTTCGTCTGGGTAAATAGTACAATTGAGAACTTACAGCGTGTATACTTAAATCCACTCAAATAATAAACAATAAATATTGAATATACATATATAATGATATTTTATTAAGGCTGTCAATATATTTTATTCAGGCTGTAAAAATGATGATTTAGAGAATTTCATGTGTATGATTATAATTCCAATTTATAATTTTCAGACAGTCTGAATGCAGGACAATCACTTACCAGTGATTTTGATCGACAACACTTATCAGAAACATAGTGTCTCTGTATCGGATATTATATTTAAAATTGTTATAATAAAAACAATGCACCATCTTTTACTTACTTGATTATAATAAGACTATCATGTTACACAAAACAGATTTTACAGGGTACACACAATGGAACATTTATCAGAGTGTGGTACTTAACAGTAGTTGTTTTAGATAAAGAAAAGAGGGACGAAAGATACCAGAGGGACAGCCAAACTCATAAATCAAAAATAAATAGACAACGCCATGGCTAAAAATTAAAAAGACAAACAGACAAACAATTATAGTACACATGACACAACATAGAAAACTAAAGAATAAACAACACGAACCCCATCAAAAACTAGGGGTTATCTCAGTTGCTCCTGCTCCACGTGCACCTGTATAGAACCAATTATTCGGGCCCGGTCGGAAAGAGCATTCTCCTTTACAAGAAAGCAGTACATATTTCAAATTAAATAGTTCCTACTAGAAGCTGCAATATTTTTGTCAGAAAGTGAAATAATTGCCAATGGGTAGGTTTGGTATTAAATGAAAGCTTGGGGGCTTGATATCACTGTAGAACCCTTATTGAAAGTTTGTTTTGAAAAAAAAGGAAGAAACAATTATAATAGAAGGACAGATTTACCCTGTTGTTCAAATCAGAAGTACCTGCGTTATAGGTTAGAACTGTTCTAGCTAGAACTGATTTGGTCAGTTCTACCTAGAACTGATTTGGACAGTTCTACCTAGAACTGATCATGACAGTTCTACCCTAGAACAGTTTTAGACAGTTCTAGCTAGAACTGACCAAATATTTGGTCAGTTCTACGGTTAGAATTGATTTCTAATTCTACGGCTAGAATTGATTTTTATAAATTCTACGGCCAGAATTGATTTATAAGTTCTACGGCTAAAATTGATTTATAAATTCTACGGCTAAAATTGATTTATAAATTCTACGGCTAGAGTTAATTAAGAACTCTTTGCCTTAATATAAAGGCTTGGGTAAAAAAGCGATTTAAATTATATAGGGGTTTTGCTATTTTGCCGGTTTTATTTCAGATTTATAATCGGCAAGAGAACATGTTTAACCTGTTAACCACGCCATATTCTGCATGTATGTGCCTGTTCCAAGTCAGGAGCATGTAATTCAGTGGTTTTCTTTTGTTGATGTGCCACATAAATTATTTGTTATTCTTTCATTTTTTGTACATAAATTAGGCCGTTAGTATTACGGGGGGGGGGGGGGGGGGCATTAGTATTTGAATTGTTTTACATTTGTTATTCCGGGAATCAGGATGGCTCGTTATCACATAACAAAATTATCGGACCTCATTAACCAGTATAATATCAGTTTACGAGTATTTAACAAAAATCTTTTGACCGCATCAATCTAAACTGCCATTATTTGCTTTTTCTTTCTGCAAATCTATATAGCTGCACAGTACTTCAGTTTTAATTTTAGGTCTAGAGGGACTGTAATATACAAGTTACAGCAATTTTGGAAAACAAATTTGTTCACATCAATTTATAGTGCCAGCATGAAGGGGCAGATCCAGACATTTTTAAAGGGCCCGGGGGGGGGGGGGGGGGGGGGTTCCAACTATATGCTCCCATTCAAATGCATTGATGTTTAAAAAAAAGTGGGGTTCCAACCCTGGACCCCCTCCCCTTGATCCTAAATATTGAGTCGTAAACAAATATCAGTAATTTTATACTTCAGACTGAGTCGTGTAATAAAATCTTTTGACTGCATCAACCAAAACTTACCTTATTTGCTTTTTAGTATGTAAATCTATATAGCTGCACAGCAATTCAGTTATAATTTTAGGTCGAGAGGGACTGTAGTATATAAATAACTGCAATATTGGAAATCAATGACCACAAATTTTTTTTCGCATCAATTGAGGGTGCCAGCATTTCCTATTCTTATTCAAATTATCGCATCAGAAACAAATATCAGTAGTTTTCATACCTCAGACTGACTCATGTAACAAAATTATTTGTCTGCATCAATCAAAACTGACCATATTTGACAGCATCAACCAAAACTGACCATATTTGACCACATCAACCAAAATTATGTAACTCTTATAGTCGCATAGTAAATCTGTAATATTTTTATGTAAGGATGGAGTGTATAGAATTTTATATTGCACGAGCTTATATTTTTATAGCAGAATGGATTGTTTAATATAAATGAAAGCAATATTGGAAAACAAAATTATGCTCGACGCATCAGTTTATAGTGCCAGCATGTCCTCTTTTTAATCAAAATTTTGAATCGTAAACTAATTTCAGTAGTTTTGATATCTCAGACTGACTCATGGAACAAAATCATTTGTCCGAATCACCCAAAACCATGAAAACTGACCATATTTATAGCTTACTATGCGGTATGGGCTTTGCTCATTGTTGAAGGCCGTACGGTGACCTATAGTTGTTAATGTCTGTGTCATTTTGTGGATAGTTGTCTCATTGGCAATCATACCACATCTTCTTTTTTATATTTGACAGCATCAACCAAAACTGACCATATGTGACAGCATCAACCAAAACTGACCATATTTACACTTTATAATGTAAATCTTAATATATATATATAGCCGCATAGTAAATCACTTATAGTTACATATCACGATGGATTGTATAATTCAAATGACAGCAATATTGTAACACATTGGCTACAAAAACATTTCCACATCAATTTAGAGTACCAGCAATTTTCTGCAAGTCCTCTTTTTATTCAAAATATTGAATTGTAAACAAATTTCAGTAGTTTCGATATACATGTGTCAGACCGAGTCGTTTTAACAAAATTATTTGACCACATCAACCAAAACTGAACTTATTTACACTTATCATGTAAATATATATGGCCTCAGTCATTGTAAACTAATAATATTTCTATGTCAGGACGGATCGTATGATAACAATGACACCAACTTTGGAACACAATACACCTTATTGCTAATCCTGGCTGACCCGGCCTCTTGAACTTTTGAAGCATACAACAATCACTTTTCCACTGTGGCGTCAGATATTTTGTTTTATGGCGTCAAATTTTTACGGGAACCTGTGTGATATCCAGTAATGGCAGACAAATAGCGATAAGGTGTATTTATACCATATCTAAAAAATTAGCGCGCCGTTATTTCCTCTCTGTATCAATAATAATGAACCTTTTAGTATTACATGTCTCTGGTAGTATATAGTAGTCTCAGGTTTGTAATCATGGTTTTTTTTTTAAACAAAACTATTTTACAGCATCATCCAACACTCACATGACTGATTCATATACTTAATTTTGAAATAAAAAGTACATGTATGGGAAGTTCTCTTCTTGGAATAGTATACTGTTAATATAATTTGAAGAAGGCAAAGAAAAATGCATGATTTTGTTTGTAGCCGAACGTCCAGGGGCAAATGTTTCATTCATGTTCAGAAGAGTATATTTTTCTGAGTTCCAGACTCCCTCATATCATTTATAATCGTTATGGATAAGTCTAGCTAAATTGACGAGATGGTGCAAATGTACATAGTTTTTTTACGTTATAATAATACAACACTTTTTTCATTAATATCCCATAATTCATCCACTGTACAATTTTCGTTTGAACATTTGTCAAAACAGAATCTTAAATGAATGTAAATCCAAGGCAAACAAGGTAAATTACGATTAAAATTCCATGAATTAAATGCAGAGTTATATTTATGAAGAGACTGTTAAAAACGGGGAACGAAGAAACGTAAACAGTGATGTTTCCTATGCAATCTCATAAAAATATTTCTCCGATGAGTTGGATAACCTTCTATTCACTTCGATATTTGTACATGTAACTTTTGATCAGTAAGGCAGCAACCATTTGATTTTCTGGGGGGGGGGGGGGGGGGGGGGGTGGGGGCTATGGTTTTTTTTTTCTGTGCAAACTTTTTTTTTCGCGACAAGTCGAAAACAATTTTTTTCTTTCAATATTAGCATTACATATAGTGGCAGCTGAGGGTGAAACAAACAATTTTTTTTTTCTCAGAATCAAAAACAAATTATTTTTTTCTCCAAAAACTGGAAACAAACTTTTTTTTCCAAAAAAAACCATAGCCCCCCCAGAAAATCAAATGGTTGCTGCCTAAAAAATATCGAAAATCTGCTATAGCAAAGAAATTGGAAGTGATTTATTTCTTCTAAATTCTAAAGTGCCCTTACTGCAGTGACGGCATTTAGAACTGTTCTACAGTCCTGACTGATTAAGTCAGTTCTGCTGACAGTTCTACGGTTAGAACTGATTTGGACAGTTCTACCTAGAACTGATTTAGACAGTTCTACCCTAGAACTGATCCTAACAGTTCTACCTAGAACTGATTTAGTCAGTTCTACCATGGAAGTAATATTGTTTAAATATTACTTCCATGGTTCTACCTAGAACTGATTCTGACAGTTCTACTTAGAACAGTTCTATGGTTTTTTTTTGGAAAAAAAAAGTTTGTTTCCAGTTTTTGGAGAAAAAAATAATTTGTTTATGATTCTGAGAAAAAAAAATGTTTGTTTCACCCTCAGCTGCCACTATATGTAATGCTAAAATTGAAAGAAAAAAAATGTTTTCGACTTGTCACGAAAAAATTTGTCCAGAAAAAAAAACCATAGCCCCCCCCCCAGAAAATCAAATGGTTGCTGCCTAAGATTGTCATATCGATGAGCGTTAAGTACATTGATTTTGTCATAGTTTGGTTAAGATGGACGTAATTGTGGTAAATGTTTTAATGACAAACAATTAAGCAATATACACATTCGGATTTTGCGCTAAGGGAACTTCTGAACATAAATCCAGGCTGGTAAACATCTTTGTGTATGCCTTAGATGTTAGTAAATTAAAATTTGTACACCATGTAGTCTGAGTTGGCAGAATAGATAGCCAACAAAAAAGAAGAGAAATTTAGCTAAAATGTAAAGAGCATAACGGTGTGCTATAATATAAAGAATAGAGAATAAAACGTATAAAGGCGTATTGACACAGGGGCAATAAAATTAACGAATGAAGGAACACCCTCTAATTCAGATAACAATGAAGCGAGAGTACCCCAAAAGATCTAGACAAATATACTATCAAAGAAGACGATAGAACAGATTTAATCATAAAAGAAGTCCGTCTTAATTCTTCTGAACTGAAAAATTAATATGTGATAACGACGCGTTAAATGATACATTTTGTTTGTAAATTTGCAGTAGGTAAAAGTTATGACATTGTTCTAAGACTCAGGTTGCAGTTCTCTCACTATTGGTTTAAGTTTCTCTGTTAATGTCCAATTGGTTTTTCGTGTTATAAACTTTTTTTGTGTTTATGGCTTTCAAATACTTTTGGGTTGCTGTTCACTCGACGTTCATTTTTATATTTCTTGTTTTTTGTCGAAGACTATATACTTTCCGTAAAGGTGGTACCTAACACTACAGGGAGATAATTCTGTAAAATCAGCTATACGTTTCAATCACGTTGTGTTGTTAAGGGAATATTAAGCTTCTCAATGATCAAAACTAGTGTTTGTCAAACTGCTATGTTACCAGTGTAATTTTTCTGATAAAATGGCACATGTTTCTTGTATGTTCAGTTAGCAGTGTTTCATGCTTTCTAAGGACTATACTTTTGGTTCACGGGTGCAGGTTGTTGGTTTATTCAAGACGATAATTTACCTACAGTTGCACATGTTTCATGTTTATTCAACAGGAGTATACTTTACGTGAACGGGTACATATTTCAGCTTTGTTCATGCCTATTATATATACTTTACGTTCAGTGGCATATTTGCCATGTATATGTATGTTCAGGACTTAACATTACGTTTGGTTACACGTTTTTCATGTTTTTAGGACTATACTTGATGCACAGTGGCACATGTTCCATATATGTTCTGGACTATCATACTTCACGTTCGGTGGAATATTTGTGTTTTTAAATGTACGATACTAACCATCAATTTTAGTGGTACATTTTCTTGTATGTTCTTGACTATACGTTATGTTTACATGCAGGCACGTTTCATTTTTGTTCAGGATCATACGTTACGCTCAGTGGCTTATGTTTTATGTTTGTTCACGACCATACTTTGCGTTTAGTGGCATATTTTTCATGCTTGTTCAGGGCTATACTTTACGTTCAGAGGAATTTGTTTTATTTTTGTTCAAAGTGCCTCTGTAAACGACCAACATTAAAATACAAATCTCCGTCATAGACCAAATGACTTAGAAGCTGGCAAATACATGTCAACGTACGGTCTTCACCATTAATGACTTAGAAGCTGCTAAATACAAGTCAACGTACGGTCTTAAACCGTGTACAATACAAAATACAAATCTCCACCATAGACCAAATGACTTAGAAGCTAGCAAATACAACTCTTCACCATAGACTTAATGACTTAGAAGCTAGCAAATACAAATCTCTACCATAGACTTAATGACTTAGAAGCTGGCAAATACAACTCTCCACCATAGACCTAATGACTTAGTAGCTGGCAGATACAACTCTCCGCCATAGACTTAATGACTGAGAAGCTAGCAAATACAAGTCTCAACCATAGACTTAATGACTTAATAGAAGCTAGCAAATACAACTCTCCACCAAAGACCAAATGACTTAGAAGCGAGCAAATACAAGTCTCAACCATAGACTTAATGACTTAGAAGCTAGCAAATACAACTCTCCACCAAAGACCAAATGACTTAGAAGCGAGCAAATACAACTCTCCACCATAAACTTAATGACTTAGAAGCTAGCAAATACAACTCTCCACCAAAGACTTAATGACTTAGAAGCTGGCAAATACAACTCTCCACCATAGACTTAATGACTTAGAAGCTAGCAAATACAACTCTCCACCATAGACTTAATGACTTAGAAGCGAGCAAATACAAGTCTCAACCATAGACTTAATGACTTAGAAGCGAGCAAATACAAGTCTCAACCATAGACTTAATGACTTAGAAGCGAGCAAATACAAGTCTCAACCATAGACTTAATGACTTAGAAGCGAGCAAATACAAGTCTCAACCATAGACCTAATGACTTAGAAGCGAGCAAATACAAGTCTCAACCATAGACTTAATGACTTAGAAGCGAGCAAATACAACTCTCCACCAAAGACTTAATGACTTAGAAGCTAGCAAATACAACTCTCCACCATAGACTTAATGACTTAGAAGCTGGCAGATACAACTCTCCGCCATAGACTTAATGACTCAGAAGCTAGCAAATACAAGTCTCAACCATAGACTTAATGACTTAGAAGCTAGCAAATACAACTCTCCACCAAAGACCAAATGACTTAGAAGCTAGCAAATACAAGTCTCACCATAGACTTAATGACTTAGAAGCTAGCAATCAGGTCAACGTACGGTCTTGAACAGTGTCCAATACCAAATTCGCATAGCAAGCTTTAAAAGGCATCAGAATGACAAATGTAAATCAATCCAAGCGAAGGACTAACAGCTCGATTTATCTGACAAGAATTCACACTCTGAAATATCTCGCCTGCTTTACTGACCATTAACTTATGTTGAAAGTACAAAAGATAAAGTTTAACTATCAGCACCACATTAGCTAACATTTCTAAAGATCCATACCAATAAGGCCAAGGTCAGATAAACCTGACAGACATTTACGTCTTTCAATCATTACATACACCAATATATATCTGACCTATTGCTTATGCATGGAAATCAAATACAGACCAAAACACAAAAACTCAGAATTGAAGAATGAACCACAATAAAAATGAGCTAAATGCAAGACCAAATCACTGACATGCACCCCTTAAAATTGTTGGCTAGCAAAGAACAGATACACAAAATATAACTCAAAATAAGTGAGAATTTGAGGTTTAAATCAGTATGTATTCTTAGGCCTGTCCCAAGTCAGGAGCCTCTGGTCTTTTTAGTCTTGTATTATTTTTAATTTCAGTTTCTTGTGTACAATTTGGAGTTTAGTATGGTGTTCATTATCACCGAACTAGTGTATATATTTGTTAAAGGGCCAGTTGAAGGACGCCTACGAGTGCGGAAATTTCTCGCTGCATTGAAGACATGTTGGTGACCTTCTGCTTTGATACTCCTAATTTCCATTCTCAATTTTATTAGGTGTCTATTTATATATAATATACAAATTACAACTCACACTAAACATCCTACCACATTAATCACAATTTCAAGGTTTATCTCAAATATACATTATTTCGGGGTGTTTTATAGCTGACTATGCATTATGGGCTTTGCTCATTGTTGAAGGCCGTACAGTGACCTATAGTTGTTAATGTCTGTGTCATTTTGGTCTCTTGTAGGCAATTGTCTCATTGGCAATCATACCACATCTTCTGTTATATATATATGGATGTATGTGCTAACATGTATGTTCTTACATTTACACGTGAATCTTTAATCTGTAATAACGTTTAATTTTTAATTCAAATAAATTCTTCAATACAAAAATCCTTTTAACGAGTTTTACCCAAGTTTGTATTCTAAAGTGTCTATTTAAGTCACAAATTCCATTAAATTCTGCAACACATGCATAACATTCATAATGGTTTTACAGGTTGTATACCATGTATACATGTCTTGTAATGTGTTTCTGTGAATTTCAAAGCCGATTAAAACTTTTACCAAATACATAAGACGTATCTCATTTATGTGTTCTCATGTATCTGTACATTCTAAATATAACTAAAACATTTACCACCAACATCACAGTATGTGTTATCATGTGTCTCTGTACATTTCTAATATAACTAAAACATTTACTTCCAACATCACAGTATGTGTTATCATGTGTCTCTGCACATTTCTAATATTACTAAAACATTTACTTCCAATCTCACAGTATGTGTTATCATGTGTTTCTGCACATTTCTAATATTACTAAAACATTTACTTCCAATCTCACAGTATGTGTTATCATGTGTCTCTGCACATTTCTAATATTACTAAAACATTTACTTCCCACATCACAGTATGTGTTATCATGTGTCTCTGCACATTTCTAATATTACTAAAACATTTACTTCCAACATCACAGTATGTGTTATCATGTGTTTCTGCACATTTCTAATATTACTAAAACATTTACTTCCAACATCACAGTATGTGTTATCATGTGTCTCGGTACATTTCTAATATTACTAAAACATTTACTTCCAACACCATAGTATGTGTTATCATGTGTCTCTGCACATTTCTAATATTACTAAAACATTTACTTCCCACATCACAGTATGTGTTATCATGTGTCTCTGCACATTTCTAATATTACTAAAACATTTACTTCCAACATCACAGTATGTGTTATCATGTGTTTCTGTACATTTCTAATATTACTAAAACATTTACTTCCAACATCACAGTATGTGTTATCATGTGTCTCTGTACATTTCTAATATTACTAAAACATTTACTTCCAACATCGCAGTATGTGTTATCATGTGTCTCTGTACATTTCTAATATTACTAAAACATTTACTTCCAACATCACAGTATGTGTTATCATGTGTCTCTGTACATTTCTAATATAACTAAAACATTTACTTCCAACATCACAGTATGTGTTATCATGTGTCTCTGCACATTTCTAATATTACTAAAACATTTACTTCCAACATCACAGTATGTGTTATCATGTGTCTCTGTGCATTTCTAATATTACTAAAACATTTACTTCCAACATCACAGTATGTGTTATCATGTGTCTCTGCACATTTCTAATATTACTAAAACATTTACTTCCAACATCACAGTATGTGTTATCATGTGTTTCTGCACATTTCTAATATTACTAAAACATTTACTTCCAACATCACAGTATGTGTTATCATGTGTCTCGGTACATTTCTAATATTACTAAAACATTTACTTCCAACATCACAGTATGTGTTATCATGTGTCTCTGTGCATTTCTAATATAACTAAAACATTTACTTCCAACATCACAGTATGTGTTATCATGTGTCTCTGTGCATTTCTAATATTACTAAAACATTTACTTCCAACATCACAGTATATGTTATCATGTGTTTCTGCACATTTCTAATATTACTAAAACATTTACTTCCAACATCACAGTATATGTTATCATGTGTCTCTGTACATTTCTAATATTACTAAAACATTTACTTCCAACATCACAGTATGTGTTATCATGTGTCTCTGTGCATTTCTAATATTACTAAAACATTTACTTCCAACACCATAGTATGTGTTATCATGTGTCTCTGTGCATTTCTAATATTACTAAAACATTTACTTCCAACATCATAGTATGTGTTATCATGTGTCTCTGCACATTTCTAATATTACTAAAACATTTACTTCCAACATCACAGTATGTGTTATCATGTGTCTCTGTGCATTTCTAATATAACTAAAACATTTACTTCCAACATCACAGTATGTGTTATCATGTGTCTCTGTGCATTTCTAATATTACTAAAACATTTACTTCCAACACCATAGTATGTGTTATCATGTGTCTCTGTGCATTTCTAATATTACTAAAACATTTACTTCCAACATCATAGTATGTGTTATCATGTGTCTCTGCACATTTCTAATATTACTAAAACATTTACTTCCAACATCACAGTATGTGTTATCATGTGTTTCTGCACATTTCTAATATTACTAAAACATTTACTTCCAACATCACAGTATGTGTTCTCATGTGTCTCTGTACATTTCTAATATTACTAAAACATTTACTTCCAACATCACAGTATGTGTTATCATGTGTTTCTGTGCATTTCTAATATAACTAAAACATTTACTTCCAACATCACAGTATGTGTTATCATGTGTCTCTGTGCATTTCTAATATAACTAAAACATTTACTTCCAACATCACAGTATGTGTTATCATGTGTCTCTGTGCATTTCTAATATTACTAAAACATTTACTTCCAACACCATAGTATGTGTTATCATGTGTCTCTGTGCATTTCTAATATTACTAAAACATTTACTTCCAACATCATAGTATGTGTTATCATGTGTCTCTGCACATTTCTAATATTACTAAAACATTTACTTCCAACATCACAGTATGTGTTATCATGTGTCTCGGTACATTTCTAATATTACTAAAACATTTACTTCCAACATCACAGTATGTGTTATCATGTGTCTCTGTGCATTTCTAATATAACTAAAACATTTACTTCCAACATCACAGTATATGTTATCATGTGTCTCTGTACATTTCTAATATTACTAAAACATTTACTTCCAACATCACAGTATATGTTATCATGTGTCTCTGTGCATTTCTAATATTACTAAAACATTTACTTCCAACATCACAGTATGTGTTCTCATGTGTCTCTGTACATTTCTAATATAACTAAAACATTTACTTCCAACATCACAGTATGTGTTATCATGTGTCTCTGCACATTATTAACATTACTAAAACATTTACTTCCAACATCACAGTATGTGTTATCATGTGTCTCTGTACATTTCTAATATTACTAAGACTTTTACCAATAACATCACAATAATGAGATTTATCGACTGTATGTGTTCTCATGTGAAACTGTTAACTACCTAGGATGAGTAACTCATTTACCGCATATATCACAAATATAAGGTGTATCAGCTATATCTATATTTTCATAATATGTTTCTGCAAATAAATAAAATTCATACATTCTTTTCCATGTATACGTCACTGATCTTACCATAGGTACAAAAAAAATGTATGTGTTCTCATGTTAATCTGTAAATTACTAAGTGTGCTAAACCCTTACTCACTTGCATCGCCGATATGAGGTGCATCGTCTGTATGTGTTCTCATGTGAACCTTTAAAATACCAAGCTTAATAAACTTTTTAACGCATACATCATTGCCATTTTCAACTTTATCACCAATATGAGATTTATCTCCACTATGTGTTTTTGTGTGATTCTGTAAATGATCAAGCCGACTAAATCCTTTATCGCATACACCAAATTTATGAGGGTAATCACAGGTATGTGTTCTCATGTGAGGACTTAACTTTTACCACATGCGTCACAGTCATGAGGTTTATCGTCCGTATGTATTCTCATGTGTGTATGTAAACTATGAATAAGCGTTTGACCACATACACTGCAGTCATGAGGTTAATCGTCCGTATGTGTTTTCGGGTGATTCTGTAAACTACCCAGCTGACTAAAGTATTTACCACATACGACACAGTACTAAGGTTAATAACCTGTATGTGTTCTTTCGTGTCTCTGTAAATACAAATATTTATTAAAGCCTCTACCACATACATCACAAGCATAATGCTTATCTTCCGTATGTGTTTTCCGGTGAGTCTTTAGACTACCAACCCGACTGAAGCCTTTACCACATGCATAGCATTTATAAGGTTTATCACCTGTATGTGTTTTTATGTGATTTTTTAAACTACAAGGCTGACTGAATCCTTTACCGCATACACCACATTCATGAGGTTTTTCACCCGTATGTATCCTCGTGTGAATCTTTAAATAAGGACGCTGACTATAAAACCTTTACCGCATATACCACAGGCATGAGGTTTATCACCTGTGTGTGTTCTCATGTGATTCTTTAAACCACCCGACTGACTAAACCTTTTACCACATACATCACAGACGTGAGGTTTATCACCTGTGTGTATTCTCCTGTGAGTCTGTAAATTACCAAGCTTATTAAAACCCTTACCACATACTCCACAGTAGTGAGGTTTTTCACCTGTATGTATTCTCATGTGAATCTGTAATTCAGGACGCCGACTAAAACCTTTATCGCATACACCACAGCAATGAGGTTTTTCACCTGTATGTATTCTCATGTGAATGTTTAAATAAGGACGCTGACTAAAATCTTTACCACATATACCGCAGGCATAAGGTTTATCGTCCGTATGTGTTCTCATGTGAGTCTTTAAACTACCCGACTGACTAAACCCTTTACAACATACACCACAGTCATAAGGTTTTTCACCTGTATGTATTCTCTTGTGAGTATTTAAACTACCAAGCCGACTAAACCCTTTACCACATACACCACACTCATGAGGTCTTTCACCGGTATGTGTTCTCTTGTGAGTATTTAAATTACCAAGCTGATTAAACCCTTTACCACATACTCCACAGAAGTGAGGTTTTTCACCTGTATGTGTTCTCTTGTGAGTATTTAAACTACCAAGCCGACTAAACCCTTTACCACATACACCACACTCATGAGGTCTTTCACCGGTATGTATTCTTTTATGATTCTGTAAACTACCAGGCTGTCTAAACCCTTTTCCACATACACCACAGTCATGAGGTCTTTCACCGGTATGTATTCTCATGTGAATCTGTAAATAAGGACGCTGACTAAACCTTTTACCGCATACATCACAGACATGAGTTTTATCATGTGTATCGTATGTGTGTGTTGCCATGCCTTTTTGTTAATTACTGAATTAACTGAAACTTCAACAATTCACCAATTAATCCTCCAAGACATTCATCCTTTTAACATGTACAATAAGGTTCAACTCCAGTAATTGTGTCCTTGTTCAACTCTGCAATGAAAAGCAAGTATATTTAAGATTAAAATCTGTAGTAGACTGTGGGCACCTCTCTGTAAATCACCACTTACAATATATATATGTTGTTTTTAGTGTAACACACTTTATATTTATGTATCTGCATGTTATTTTTGGTGGAAGAAGACTTCAAGTCTTCTGAAGACCTATCGTGCCGACTTTAAAATCATTGAACCACCGTATGCTGCATCCGTTTCTGTGCATTACAATTTCATAACAACTTCCGACTCTTGACATTGATTTTTACACATGATTTTAAAGCATCTGAATCATTTAATTTGTAAATTAGGATAGAAAAACAATCACTATCGGAAATATGTACCCTTCTATTTATGTAAATTATTATATTTCATCTCATCTACATGAAAGTTGTTTGTTTACTTGTAACCGGATGTTTTTAATGCAGACATTTGTAGTACGCATGTGTGAATTTGGTATCGGGTCGACTCGCCCTGTTTACATGTTCGCCTTTGATCTGTTCGTCCTGATTTCTTTCAACCATATAGTACGTTCGCCGTGTTCATTCTCTTTACTCTTATCAAGGACGTTTTATAATACGTTCTTGCATTTATAAAAAAAATATTGATATTAAGGGTATCGTTAAAAATCAAAGCGCTGTAAGCGCTGAAGGCAGTTAACCAAAAACCAGGCAAACGTAATTATGTGCAGTAGCGGATCCAGAAATTTTTATAAGTGGGGGCCCACTGCCTGCCTAACAGGGGACCTGCTCCAGTCATGCTTCAGTGATTCCCTATATAATCAACCAAATGTTTTCTCAAAAATGGAAAGGGGGGGCACTGAAAAACCCTCTAAATCCGCCTCTGATGTGGCATTGAACATTCATATATATATATATATATATATTGTACATTTATGTTTATCTAATGAATTAATTATTAAGGCAAATAATTTATATATTTATGAGTCTGCAGTGGTACAAGTTCGCAATGATTGTAGTTGTTCTAGTTGGTAGTTAACGTTGGTTTTAGTTGACTGTTAGTAGTACGTGTTGACTTAGTACGAACAAGTAATAGTATGAATGGTTTCCCTGTAAAGAAAACTGAGTATGTGTTCTATAGTACAATAGTTATGCGACACAAATCAGACAAATGTTCACTACTACAAGGATCAAAGGTGAGGTCTGACTGACCTGCCCATAGTAAATGTAAATGATTTGTTATATTGTCCCATACATGAATATATATGGTTTAGCGGTGGGGATCTCGAGGGTTTTCAAGTTCTCAAACAGGAAGGGGTAGGGTGACCCCAGGGACTTCCCCTATATTTCATTTGATTTGTTATATTGTTCCATAGATGAATATATATGGTTTAGAGGTGGGGATCTCGAGGGTTTTCAAGTTCTCAAACAGGAAGGGATATATATAGGATGACCCCAGGGACTTCTCCAATATTTCATTTGATTTGTTATATTGTCCCATACATGTACATGAATATATATGGTTTAGGGGTGGGGATCTCATCGGTTTCCAAGTTCTCAAACAGGAGGGGGTAGGGGAACTCCCCCTATATTTCATTTAATTAGTTATATTGACACATACATGAATATATATTGTTTAGGGGTGGGGATCTCGAAATTTTCGTAAGTTCCCAAACAGGAAGGGGTGGGTCACCCCATGGACTCCCCTTATATTTCATTTGATTAGTTATATATATAGTCCCATACATGAATGTATATGGTTGAGAGGTCATCCGTTTCAAAGTTATCAAACAGGGGGGGGGGGGGGGGGGTAGAGTGACCAAAGGACGCCACCTATATATCATACGATTTGCCTACATTCAGGTAGTTATTTGTGAAAATAAAGTAAGAATCTTCCAGCTACTTTAACTGATCCTTCAAAATTGAGAAAAAAAAATACCCCTTCAAAATTGCAGTAATATGTTTACACTTTAAAAGCATCTTACATGCATTATCAACATTTATCACTGATAAAGAAAATTTAAACTGTGACCAGGAACATATATATTGTTAGATATACTGTTCCCAGCTGTCACATTGTATTGGATTTTGACATTAAAATTTGTTAAAAGTAATTTTGAGTTTCTGTTTAAAATATTTTCTGCTTTTTTTTTCTTTTACATATATCTTTTGGTTTTCAATTCTAGTGTTTATATTCATTTACCATGCATAGATGTATTTTGTCACCTGCCTGGATTCGCCAAAAACCCGGAATTACCCTTATCCGCTTCCGGAATCGGATCCGAAATTGTAATTGTCTTTTCACGGCAGCCGTTGTCATTGTGTTCCAATGTTGTTTTTGTCAGTCAGATACGATTTTACTCGTATTAACACATTTTTTGTCTGCGATTTTCTGTATATAGCTAGCTATTGAACAAAATTGACATCGCTGTCATGAATAATAATGATTAAAATAAGTTTTGAGATCGTTGATTTGGAGACTTTGGCGAAAAGGTTTGCAAAGCTATTTTTTATTTTCTTTCAAGTGGAACTGAGACTACTATAACTGTGATATAGTTGTCTCAGAGTGGAAGGCCCGTCGGGCGTGGCTAGTAACCAATTCGAAAGTGGAAGGTCGCGGACCTCGGACTAATTTGAACCCCTGCCTCCAAATTGAAAAGATACGAATTTCGTCTTCTAATTTGAAATTGCCGCCAACAGCATGAACAGTTGAACTTATTATATAATAGACTACTGACGTAGTTGTACTACGTATTGACGACAAACAATATTCCTACGACTTTTGCCATTTGGGAAATCATAACTACTTGTCTTAAAAGATTTTCGACGATTAAATATTTCGTACAATTGTTTTTTGACATCTTAGCCAAAAGCACAGGCGATAATAAACTACATAAGAATTCCTAATGAGCACTACTTCCTATGTGCAACTTCAAAACTTTTGGGAAAATCGACGACCATTTAACGTTTTTATGGTAATATTTTTTATATTCTAGAATAAAAAGTATTAAAAAAGTGTTTAATTAGTTATATATAACATAGTAGCCAGCTAGATAATAACAATGGCAAGTATTTCAGCATTTTTTTGGGTAGACCACAAATCTAGGGTGCTCGCATAATGCAGATTAACTGCATAAAAACCCTCTAAAACACGATTTAGTGAAAATCGTCTGTTCCTTATTTTGTTCCCAAGGTAAAACAATCGTGTTCAGCCAATCAAATCATCAATCATGTGTTTCTCATGATCAAATTAATAAGCCAATCAAAAACGTTTTCTTTGAAGATTATTCTAACATGCTAGATTTTGAACTTTGTTGTTTTCATCTAGTTGTAAAAATCGTGATCATGGCACTGCCGCAGGTGAATTTTCATCTGCAAAGAGTGTTCTTACACAGCTTAAAGATAAAAGCATGGCTGATTAACAAAATTCAATGATGCAGTACCACAATAAAGATAGTACTGAATAGTAGTTTTTTCACTAATTTATTAACATAATACGTTATTTTTGTATTCAATTAAATCATTTAAAGCACACTGTACTATTCTTTTTTTTTCACAAAGACCAACAAACAGGTTGCCCCCGCACTCATATTTTTACAGTGGGTTGTTATGTTCTTCCAATGAGGGTTACTGTCTGGCAAGCCTGTCATAATTATTTGGACAAGGGTTACACCTCATTTGGAGTGTTGTTCCTAACCTGTAAAAGGTCCATCTTCGTGCATAATTCAAAATTGGATATTTCAACAAGCATCATATATTCTTACACAAGAAAATAAACCCTGGTCTGCTAGCTACATGTTCATCTTTTCTACTGATTAAATAACTATAATCATGCTAACAGACTTAAGAACAAGGCATGTAAGATCATCATAAAAATATGACACTTTTTCTAGACAATCCAGATCGTGCAAAATACTTTGCTAAAAATTGTAACCTTTAAAATTGTTGTCGTGCACTAAAAAAAAACCATGGGAACTTTCAAAAGTTGGCAGGTATGTAACAAGTCTTACTATTTTTAAGCCCCATTTATGGGCATTATGTTTTCTGGTCTGACAGTCCGTCCTACTTCAGGTTAAAGTTTGATGTCGAGGTATAGTTTTTGATGAAGTTGAAATCCAATCAACTTGAAACTCAGTACACATGTATTCCTTATGATATGATCTTTCTAATTTTACTGCCAAATTAAAGATTTTACCTAATTTTCACGGTCCACTGAACATAGAAAATGATTTTACGGATTGGAAATCCATGTACTTATGACACATTCTTGTTTGGAGAAAAAAAATGTCATAACGATAATGGAGCAAAGCAGGCTGGGTTAGTGTGCTTTTATGGTAATTCAAGTTACCTTTTATTCATCTTCTTCCACCTCAGAGCTATCAGCGCTCTTTGATTATATGTATATAACGTAGCTATAGCTAGTGTCCCTTTAAAACGCTATCATGTAAAAGCCACATCCAAGACTTAAATCCTGTTATTTACATTGCACCAGAATTTAAAAAAAAGTTGATAGATGGAAATTTAAAACGTTTTAGCATTAGTTAGTTCAACGCCAGTTGTTGATATTTAGCATAATTGCAACATTGATAAGCTTCCTTAATGTAATTAATGTCTAGTGGCAAGTATGTCATGCATATTTAGAGGGAACATACAAATTAGTTTACTACAGTTGAACTAATTGTTTACTGAGTAAATTATTAAAAATACTAACTTTAAATGAACCACTACAATTTTACTGTATTCAGCTATACAAACTAATATATTGCATATCTAATAATACAAAACATGAAAGATGGACTAAGCAGTCTGCATGGAATGCCAAGCTAACTGCCTCCATTTAAGACTTGATTAGCTACATCTTATATATATGTTTAGACCTTGGCAGGGGATCACCTTATTTCCAAATTTTAAAACCACTGAAATATCTTCTTTTTTGGTAATCTCTTCTAAAGCTAATACCAAACTGACACAATTTAAGCCCAATTTTTTCTTTTGTTTTAAGCAACTTTATTTTTACATTTTGATCCTTTTATATTTTTTTAAAAATAATTATGCATATGGTATACACATCTCATTGTCTCATTAAAAGGAATCCAAACGGTATTTTAACTCATAAAATCTTCAACCTAAGCACCCCACCACAATGTGTAAATATCGATATAAATATTTGATTTAGCTTTAAACCTATATCCTAAGTGGGAGTGCTCCGATATATAACGGAAGAAATTAACTGTAAAGAACAGAACAGAACTATTTGACAGTGATCCCTTACTATATATTTATCATGTATGAGAATATTACAAGACTGCCGGCTTCTTGCAAAGATGTTTTCCATTTTTTTCAACAGGTTTGATTTTTAAAAAGCAAATGAAATTACAAACTGGAATTGAGGTTTAATATCATACATTTTTGGATTCGAGCATCACTTGCAGTCAATCAAACAAGAGACATTAAGTCCAGTGGCAAATATGTCATGCATTATCAGGACAACAACATATTTTACAATAAATACTATAGGTAAGTTCTATAACATGTATAATGTGAGGCGTTTACAGCTAACAAATCATTCATTCCTTCTCAATTAGTTTCCCCTTTAAAAAAAAATGTTTAAAACGATGTTGGTGTCCCAGAAAAAATAAATTAAAATAGCCTTGCAAGCCGTCATAGTTCTCAGTTGGACTTTCCAAAATACAATTATTTTTTTCTTTAATCGATATAAATGTGACCTAAACATAATATTTAAATTACAAATTCACCAAATCATAAGATTAACTAAAAGACCGAATAACTAAATCAAACAGAAAAGGAGAGTCTATAACACCACAAGTCTTCAAAACATCTCAAATAATTTTTTTTTTTCAATTTTTGTCTTTCTATGTCTTCTATAAAATTAAATAGTAACAGACATTTAACTCAAAATAACTCGTTTTATTGTATGATATTACTGTTTTCCACTTAATCGATGGTGTCACTGTGCGATGATGTTCGGTGGTGAAGATACCCACAAATGTTCTATCTTTGGAAACTTGTAGGATTCTCGCTGCTGTTTTTATTGAATGGGTGAAATTTTTAAAAAGTACTGTGACGTTATGTTGTTCTTTTTGATTCCACAAGGCACATCAATTTATCATGATCTATCAGTGGCGGATCCAAGGTGAGTCTCATTGGGGTCTAAGCGTGACGCGGGATTGCCGATTTTTTGTAAGCGTGACACGTGCAAGTCAAATTATTGTGTCATGAAAACGGGAAATGAGGTCTAGCGGGACCCGGGAAATGACAAAAAAAACTAGAATTGCCGACGTACATAGTGTAAGCGGGATACGGGAATCTGACAAAACAGTAAAGGGGATACGGGAAGCTGACAAAACAGTAAGCGGGATACGGGAATCTGACAAAACAGTAAGCAGGATCCGGGATCAGAACCCCCAATGAGACCCCCTCCAAGGGAAGGGTTGGAATCCCTTTTTAGTGTACGATCAATGCATTTGTATGGGGACATGTAGTTGGAACCTTTATTGTGGGTTGCGACCCCCCTTTAAGAATCGCTTGATCCGCTCCTGTCTATGATCATATATAATGTGCTTTGTCCATTTAAATAAACTTACTTTTTCGTCTGCAAGAGAATATACGTCCAGGGAATGAAACCAAAGTTATCATGATTTTCTTTCTTTACACTGAATCGCCGTTCTATTTCGGCGCACTCCTATGTAGGATCATGTGTTTGATGAATTATTTCAGAGTAACAACTTGCTACAAATAATTATTAACTGCTCGAAGTTTCATTTCTTGACAACTCAACGTGACAACATGTACACATTGAGAAAATTAATGCTGGAGTATGATTTAGCATACATCAAAAGTGTTCATCAATGTTATAATACTGAACAGAAGAGAAATGTCTATGATATGGAAATTATTATATGTGATAAATCAGAAATGACAACTGTAACTGTGTAGATATATAATATTGTTGGTAGGATATTTACAGTGTACAAAGTATTGGTTGAACATTTCTATCGAACCAATTTTATTAGTACATCGTTGTTATTGTGACCGTGTATATGTATATATAGTGACAATTCATAGGATTTTAAAAAGTTTTATCAACACTGACAAAAGACAACAGTGCCAGTGGTTCATCTGACAGAGGTGGCAAATACAGGATAGGTAAAGATAAAGGTATAAGATGGGATAAAGGACGAGTCGACATCAGAAAATCGATCAATAAAGGATAAAAAAAAAACTGAATTCAAATTGTTTCGGATCCAAATTGCTACAAGTTTTGTATATATATATCCTTATGGGTCAATCAATTTTTCACAAATTAAGTTAAGAGGGGGGTAGGGAGGGGGTACCCGGTAGTGAAAAAACTATATGAATTAAGTTTTTTATCCTATACATTGAACTGTATATGTCGTCCTTAATGCGATACATAGAGATTAATACATGGCCTTTTCCATAGCGGCCCGGGTATCACTCTGAGACCTCCATATCAGCCCGAGACGTAAACTGATTTTTATAGTTCTTTCTTATGTTGTACTGTTATACCACTGTCCAAAGTTAAGGGGAGGGTTTGGATCCCGCTAATATGTTTAACGGTAAACCCGCCACATTATTTATGTATATGCCTATCCCAAGTCAGGAGCCTGTTATTCACATGTTTTCGTTTGTGTATGTGTTACATACATTTTGTACTTGTTTTTCGTTTATTATTTTTTATATAAATAAGGTCGTTAGTTTTCTCGTTTTAATTGTTTTACATTGTCTTATCGGGGCCTTTTATAGCTGACTATGCGGTATGGACTTTATTCATTGTTGAAGGTTGTACGGTGACCTATAGTTGTTAATGTCTGCGTCATTTTGGTCTCTTGTGGACAGTTGTCTCATTGGCAATCATACCACATCTTCTTTTTTATATGTACATATTTCAATCTATTCATACATCAACATAGTTGACCTATTGCTTATAGTTATTTAAATCAGACCAAAACACAAAAACTCAGGATTGACGAAAGCCATAAAAATAAGGTTCATGAAACCTGTAAGACTGACATGTACCCCTTACAAATTGATTCATTCAATACACCACACGAAGTTGACCTTCTTGTTATGGTATCTGAGAAACGAGCCTAATCATGTAATGGTAACATTGACCACTGATCATGAAATAAGGTCAGACCAACTCATACGAATGAACATGACTTACATGTATAGACGTTGTCTAGCAAAGAACCCATCCACAAAATATCGGGGTCCTATTACTCAAAATAAGTGAGTTACAAGGTTTCCGTCAGTATGTGTTCTTAGGTGTCTATATATTGTATATATATATATATATATACAACTCGTCTAAACATCAACACAATGTTAGATCTGTAAATTTGCTTTCGCAAAGTATTGGTTCTTCCCTCGCCGGGATTCGAACCCATGCTACTGTGATATCGTGACACCAAATCGACTGCACTGCAGCCGTCCCGCTAGACCACACGACCACCTGGGCTCTCAAAAAAAGAGCTTTCGCTGGCCGTGTGTTACCTTTCCTCGTCAGTTTTAATCTAGCGGCGTACTACAGTACATGATATACAAGGCATGAAGACAGATCAGCTAAATTATCTATAGTAAAGGATCCTACAAATTAATGTAATATACAGTCACAGAAAATAATTATATTTATAAGTACGTCTGAGTCAGTGACAACTCTACAACAGATGTATCCATATAAATTACAACTTGCACTAAACATCCCACCATATTAATAAATATTTCAAGGTTTAGCTCAAAAAACGAATTATATATATGGAGCAGCCACTATGTTCCGTTGGTTACTTTGTTCTTGCGGAACTTTTCAAATAGTTAATAACCGATTGAACTTTCCAACTAGTTGTTTTATTCCGAGTGCAGTCGAAAAGTTCTGGAAAAAGTAGCTTGTTGAAAAGTCCCGGATCAACGTAGCTAGTTAAATAGTTCTGGCGGAACAGAACAACTTGTTAATTAGGTCAGAAGGTTACCTTCTTAACGGTATAAGTTGTAATGTATTAATCTGAAATTGATATTCTTAAAAGTACCCACATGGGGAGGAACTTTTAGGCTAGTTTATTAGTTCCGGTTTTGACTAATTTACCAAAGAAGAACTTTGTGACTAGTTGATAAGTTTCTTTTGACTTTTGTTATCATTGTGACTGACTTGGTTCCCCTTTGAAAGGTTCAGACATAATATGTTGCGCATTTACTTTGCATCAATTCTCAAAATGGAACTTTGTGACTGGTTGATTAGTTCCGTTGGCACTTTTGAGCTAGTTTGTTAGTTCCGGTTTTGACTAATTTGGCAAAAAAGAGCTTTCTAACTAGTTGATAAGTTCCGTTGGAACTTTTCAACTAGTCACTTTGTTCCGGTGGAACTTTTAAACCAGAGGAAGAACAAAGTAACTATAGTTAATTAGTTCCTCCAGAACTTTTCGGCTAGTTAGTTTTTTTCCGCCCGGAACTTTCCAACGTCGGAACAAAAGAGCATTTACACTTACATGTATCTTCTAACATTTACACAATCATTTAACAATTTTTACTTTATTAATTCAAATAAATTCTTCAATACAAAAATCCCTCTAACAAGTTTAATCCAATTTTGTATTTTAAAGTGTCTTTTTAAGTCACACATTCAAATTAATTCTGCAACGCATACATTACATTCCTGTCTATTTACAGATTGTATATACCATGTATGCATGTCTTGGGATGTTTTTCTGTAGATTGTAAAGCAAATTAAAACCTTTACCAAATAAAAAAGATGTATCTCATTTAAGTGTTCTCATGTGTCTCTGCACATTTTCAATAGAACTAAAACCTTTATAACCAACATCACAGTATTTAATGAGATGCATCTCATGTATGTGTTCTCATATGTGTCTGTATATTTTTAATACAACTAAAACCTTTACTTCCAAAATCGCAGTATGTGTTTGCATGTGCCTTTGCACATTTTCAACATAAATAAAACTTTTACCACAAACACAGTAATATGATTTATATCCTAAATGGGTTCTCATGTGTCTTTGTTCATTTCTAAGATAACTTAAACCTTTACCACTAACATCACAGTAATGAGATTTATCAACTGTATGTGTTTCATGTGTCTCTGTACATTTCCAAGATAACAAAAACTTTTCTTCCAACAACACAGTATTGATATGTATCTTTTATATGCGTTCTTATGTGTCGCTGCACATTGTCGATATAACTAAAACTTTTACCACCAACATCACAGTCATGAGATTTTTCTCCTATATGTGTTCTCATGTGTCTCTGTACATCTCTAAGATAACTAAAACTTTTCTTCCAACAACACAGTAATGATATGCATCTCCTATATATGTGTTCTTAGGTGTAATTGCACACTGTCGATATAACAAAAACTTTTACCACCAACATCACAGTAATGGGATTATCTCCTAAATGTGTTCTCATGTGTCTCTGTACATTTCTATGGTAACTAAAACTTTTACCACCAACATTGCAGTAATGAAATTTATCGACTATATATGTTCTCATGTGCATATATAAATTACTAAGATGCTTTACTCAATTACCGCATACATCAGAAACATATGGTATATCGCATGTGTGTATTTTCATGTTTCTGCATATTAATGCATCAATTCTTAACAATATACAAGTTTCACAGTCACGAGATTTTACCATCAGTATGTGTTCTCATGTTAATCTGTAAATTACCAAGTTGATCAAACCCTTAACCATTGACATCTTCGATATGATGTTTATCGCCGTTATGTGTTTTTGTATGTCTCTGTAAATGATCAGTGCGATTAAATCTTTTACCGCATACACCGCATTCATGAGGTTTATCACCGGTATGTATTCTCATGTGTGTCTGTAAATTACCATGATGACTAAACTTTTTATCACATACCTCACAGTCATCATGTTTATCACCTGTATGTGTTCTCATGTGAATCTGTAAATTTCCAAGCTGACTAAACACTTTAACACATATATCACAGCCATAAGGTTTATCACCTGTATGTATTCTCATGTGTCTCTGTAAACTACCAAGACGACTAAACACTTTACCGCATAAATCACAGTAATGAGGTTTATCACCTGAATGTGTTTTCATGTGAGTCTTTAAACTACCAGCCTGACTAAACCTTTTACCACATACACCACAACAATGCGGTTTTTCACCTGTATGTATTCTCATGTGTGTCTGTAAATTTTGAAGATGAATAAAATGTTTACCACATTCACTGCAGCCTTGAGGTTTATCGCCCGTATGCGTTTTCATGTGTGACTGTAAATTACCAAGACGACTAAACCTTTTACCACATACGTCACAGTTATGAGGTTTATCACCTGTATGTGTTCTCATGTGTGCCTGTAAATTACCAAGACGACTAAACATTTTACCACATACGTCACAGTTATGAGGTTTATCACCTGTATGTGTTATCATATGATTTTTTAAACTACCCGACTGACTAAACCCTTTACCACATACATCACAGTCATGAGGTTTTTCACCTGTATGTATTCTCTTGTGAATCTGTAAATAACTACGCTGACTAAAGCTTTTACCACAAACATCACAGTCATTGTGTTTATTGTCCGTATGTGTTCTCATGTGATTCGTTAAGGTACCCGACTGACTAAATCCTCTACCACATACACCACAGTCGTACGGTTTATCACCTGTATCGTCTGTTTGTGATGTCATACTTTTTTAATATCTACTGAATTAACTGAACCTTCAACCATACATATAACTCCAGTCGTGTGTCTCTTCAGATTACTACCACAAGTACATAAATATCACAAAATTTAAGTTTACACCATTTCACCAGTACGTTTTGTCATGTGTCCCTTTAATTAACTATCTTGACTTAATTCGCTAGCTCAAACATCACATTTACGATACTTTTCACGAGTCTGTTTTCTCAAAGAGGCTTTTTAAGGTCTCTAAGGTACCACCTCGACAAATTATCTTGCAAAATCACATGTATGACGTTTATCACCAATCAGTGTTTCATGTGTCTCTATACAGTACTATTTAATGCCAGCGTGTGCTTAATGTGTCTCTATACAGTACCATTTAATGCCAGCGTGTGCTTAATGTTTATCTGTACGGTACCATATATCACTAGCCTGAGTTTAATGCGTCTCTTTGCGGTACCATTTATCACTAGCCTCTGTTTAAAGCGTCTCTGTACGGTACCATTTATCACTAGCCTGTGTTTAAAGTGTTTATATATGGTACCATTCATCACTAGCCTGTGTTTAATGTGTCTCCATACAGTACCATATATCACCAGCATGTGTTTAATGTGTATCTATACGGTACCATTTATCACTATACTGAATTTAATGTGTCTCTGTACGGTATCATTTATCACTAGCCTGTGTTTAATGCGTCTCTTTACGGTACCATTTATCACTAGCCTATGTTTAATGTGTCTCTATACGGTAACATTTATCACCAGCCTGTGTTTAATGTGTCTCTCTATATGGTACCATTTATCACTAGTCTGTGTTTAATGTGTTTCTATATGGTACCATTTATCACTAGCCTGTTTTTAATGTGTCTCTATACAGTACCATATATCACTAGCCTGAGTTTAATGCGTCTCTTTGCGGTACCATTTATCACTAGCCTCTGTTTAAAGCGTCTCTGTACGGTACCATTTATCACTATCCTGTGTTTAATGTGTTTATATATGGTACCATTCATCACTAATCTGTGTTTAATGTTTCTCCATACAGTACCATATATCACTAGCCTGAGTTTAATGCGTCTCTTAACGGTACCATTTATCACTAGCCTGTATTTAAAGCGTCTCTGTACGGTACCATTTATCACTAGCCTGTGTTTAATGCGTCTCTGTACAGTACCATTTATCACTAGTCTTGTGTTTAATGCGTCTCTGTACGGTACCATTTATCACTAGCCTGTGTTTAATGTGTCTTTTGACGGTACCATTTATCACTAGCCTGTGTTTAATGCGTCTCTATACGGTACCATTCATCACTAACCTGTGTTTAATGTGTCAATTTCTCACTTAATCCTCGGTCAACAAAATCATCTTTTCAATAAGGTTATCTCCAGTAATTGTGTTCTTGTTCAACTCTTAAACTGTAAGGAAAAAGCAAACAAATCTAAGACTACATATGTAGTGACCTAAACCTTTTGATACCTCTCTGAAAATTACATATAAAGCCCCCTCTATAAACTGTCTATGTTGTTATGGCATACTTTACATTTATGTATCTGTATGTTTGGATAGGGGGCAGCTAATGCCCACCTTTGGGTGAGAGATTTTTCTACCTGTGTTGAAGACTCATTGGCATGATTGGTGGCCTTCGGTTGTTTTCTTCCATTAGATTTGGGTTGTTCAACTTTTTTTTTAAGAAAAAATAAATCTGATTAATAGCTACATGTATATTGCTTATTAATTCGAAGTCACTGAACCATGAACTAGGGACCCCAAATCAGTCCACAAATTGAGATGCATGTGCTGATTTCAATGGATATGGTGGAAATGTTCATACAATATATCATCCTTAATTCGTTTTTATAAGCGAAAAAAAAATAATCAACAAAACTATACATTTTGCAGAAGGTTTAAGTTAAATAAATTTAGCGTACATTGTAGTACATTAATGTCATGAATGTAACAATACTGCAATGTAACCGTGAACACAAATATCATTTTACATCTATAATTAATCGGATCCTTGGCCAACCCTGTATTGCCGCAATTAGTCTCCAATGTATCGGGTGGGGGGGGGGGGGGGGGGGGGGGGGGGGGTTTACACCATAACTTTTTTTTTTATTATTGTTACATTTCCATGTAACCGTAGCCAGTGCCATACACAGAATAGGCTGTTTAATAGTATAGATGCATATCATTCAATCATCATTGCATGGTTGTATTACTAACATACGTCCTTTAATGATGATTATTGTCATAAAGGTTCATCATTACATTTTGGCTGAACTCGCCGTATTAACACCAAAAAATTATACTCCGAGTACAGAAAAACCTGTGCACCTGCAAAAGTTTTAAGGCATGGAGGGGCCTAGATAATTAAATTTTTAAATGCATTTTATGGTTCAGAAAATTATAAACTTTTCTGGATTTTGCTATTCATTTTGTTTTCATTCCTGAGGAAGGTGCCAAAAAAAGAAGTTAGAAAAACGTTTGAGAAGTTCCCCTCATATTATCGATGTTGTGAGTAAAATTGATTTAAATGGACAAAAGATGGACCGACGTTTTACGTTTCCGCAAATAGACATTACTTTTCCGGGGGAAAAACAGATGACGTTTGCGGAAAAAAGGTTTACGTTTCAGCAAATAAATATCTTACTTTTCCGGAGAAAAATAACTATTCCGGAAAAATTAAATTATTACTTTTCCGCAAATAATTAAAAAATACCTTTACAGTAAGTTAGAGTTCTCATCTAAGTTATGTTTGATGTTGTTTGAAGATCCAATAACACATCGAATAAGAAAAAAAATGTTAGAATGGCTAGCATAAAACTGCTCGCTCAGGTGGGCATGAAAAGACTCGGCACCATTCGTTGACAAGAGTTGTATCTAGTATATTGTATATTGTATAGTATAGATATAAGATCAGAACATTTTCTTTATTAAAGAAATATAATAAATAATTTATCTAATATAATATATTCGATTTTTTATAATTTACCATGTAGGAAAAGTAATAAATACAAATTGCGGAAACGTATACTTTAAATTGGCGGAAACGTAGGGTTGGACATGGGACTTTGAAAATTAGCGGAAATTTGCCCAGATGGGCAATAGACACCTGTAAGTTGGCCATGGGACTTTGAAAATTTTAGCGGAAATTTGCCCAGATGGGCAATAGACACCTGTAAGCAATAGGTGCTTTAAACTGTGTAACTAAGTGGACCGTATCAAATGAAGCTAGTTTGTTTATTTATTTTTTGCTAACAAGGATGAAAATTTTGTCCTGCATTTTTTTTAAATTGTAATCTCTGTCCTGCCTTTTTATTTTTCACTCTTTTCGGTCCAGCCTTTTTTTTCTTAGTTTATCCTGACTTATTTTACATAAATTGTCATCCTGCTTTTTTTTTTGTCAAGTTGCTCATCCAGCCTTTTTTTTTAACTCAAAACTCCTGTCCTGCCTTTTTCAAATTTCATCCAAGCTACCCTAATAAAAGTCAAATGATAGCTTCCTATTGGACGGTAATGAAATCATATTATAACTTCACATGTGATTCGCAAAGATTCGTCGAACAAAAACATACTCAGTCACAAAAACAACATATTGGATGATTTTGTAGAAACTATAATATTGTAAATTTTATACATTTTGATTTAGGCATTGTTTTATTTACATTATTTGTTATATGTTATACATAAATGTCATGTATGTTATAGCACTGGATTACGCAATGTCGATAAAGATATGAATGTGCTTCATCCATTTTAATATATGAATTTGAATAAACTTACTTTTTTATCATGTTTTTTTGCAAGGAAATATGAGTCGAGGGAAAGAAACTAACGTTATCATGGTTTTCTTTCTTTCTACAGACGACACCTGTTTAAATCGCCGTTTTCGTGATATCGGCGCACTCATATGTAGACGGAGGGATAATGCAGCTTAATTGTAATCTATAATGTTAAGTTGATATGAATCTACTTGTATTAAACACAACTTTATCTTTACCTTCAACACTTTCAATAAAACAATTTTTTTGTAAAGCAGGCGAGACATTTCAGCGTGTGCACTTTTGTCAAATAAATAGGGCCGTTAGAATTATCGCTTGAATAAACATTTGTCCCTCCGGGCCCTTGTATAGCTGGCTATGGGAAATTGGTATTGCAAATTGTTGAAGGCCGTACGGTGACCTGTTGTTGCTAACTTCTACCGGCGTCATTCGGTCTCTACGGACGAAGTTTCGCAATGATTTATACCACATCTTCTTATTTTATGTTGGAAATATAGAATTCATGATGATTTTAACCTTTTTAATTCATATACTAAATGCTTTGATGATGATAAATTCGATATTCCTATTCAAAGAAGTCGGGGTCATGCTGGTGTTTCAATTATGTATAGAAAAACATTGCAAACAATTATTAAAGAAATTCCGGATGGTGGAAACAGAATTATTGGGGTTTTAATAAAACTAGCAAAACCAATACTTCTGTTATGTGTATACCTTCCAACAAGAGGAAATGGATATTCCCGTGATGACTACCAAGCGATATTGGATGAACTCTCGGAAATTATTCAAAAATATAATGACTCATATATAATAATAATTATTCTTGGAGGAGATATGAACGCCTCGTTTCATCGTAACAGTAGTAACACTAGAGATATTGACTTTAAACAATTTGCCAATGAACATAATCTCTCTTTACATAAACTTTGTAAAGAACAAGATACTTTTTTTCATTTTAATGGGAAAGACTCTTCACAAATTGATAATTTAATAAATTAATACTGATATTGTGACATCCTATAACGTACTGACAAGAGAGCTGTGTAACACCTCTACACATGATCCAATTACTATAACTGTTCCAAATTGAATGGAAAAGTCTATTGATGAGTCGACTAACTCAGATAACAAGTGTGTGCGGAAAATTGACTGGAATAAAATTGACACTAATGAATATAAAAGAAAATTGAGCCATAAACTAGACTCTGAACTCCAAAATTTAGATTTGGAATCGCTTGATAATTTTATAGATAATCTGTGTGAAATTGTTACTGACACAGCTAGGGAGCTTGTCCCATCTAAACAAAATTCTGGATCACGTACTCGTAGGAAAGGCAGAGTTTGGCCTCCACATATTGTGGATATTATTAGAAAAGAGAAACATTGTTTTTGGAAATGGAAACAAGCTGGTCAACCAAAAAGCAAAGATAACAAATATTTTAATGAATTGAAACAAACGAAAAAAGATCTCAGGTCTGCTCAGCGACAGCTTGAAGCATCTAAACGTCAAGACAACCTTATCAATATAATGGAACTTCGTGAAACTGATCAAAAACAATTTTATAAACTTATCAAACGCCAACGGGACCACAACTATATCTCAACATCTGTTCTTAGATATAATGACAAGATTTTTAGTGATTCTATAGCCATTTGTGAAACATGGGCTGACTATTTCCAGGAGCTGTCTACCCCTTTTGATAATGAATTTTTTTATAACAGCTATAAACAATTGGTCGAAGATGATGTAAAAATACTACAGGATCTTTTTAACACTAATAAAGAACCCCTAGAATTTTTATCTGAGGATGTTGTGGGAAAGTGTATAATGTCTTTCAAAAATGGAAAAGCAGCTGATGAACAAGGTATTACCATTGAACATTTAAAATATGGTGGTCAACCTGTTATTAAAATTATTGTGAAATTAGTAAACTTTATATAATATATTAACCTCCCATCTAATTTAAAAAGTGGTATATGTTATCCTGTATTCAAAAACGGGGGCAAACCTAGAGAAATGCCTAACTCTTATCGTAAAATTACCGTAACAAGTACTATTGGAAAAGTTGTGGAAAAACTTCATCTATCAAAAAATGTGAACATTATTAAAGATAAACAAAGTCGGTTGCAAAAAGGCTTCACAGTTGGGGAATGTCCTTCTGTAGCAGCATTAATCTTAACTGAACTCAAGGCTGAAGCTAAGAAATTAAAAAACAATTAATTATAACGTTTAGTGATGCTCAAAAAGCTTTTGATATTGTGTGGCACTCTGGGCTAATGAGAGAGATGTATAAAGGTGGAATGACCGGTGACAATTGGTTACTATTCAATGAGTGGTATAAGAACTTGGAGTCCTCTGTAATGTGGCAAAGTATCAAATCAAAACCAGTTCACGAATTCCAGGGTGTACGTCAGGGTGGAGTTTGGTCCCCGACTGCCTATAAGGTCTTCATAAACACACTACTGAAAACGTTTGAAATGAATGGTCTTGGTGCTCACTTGGGTTCTATTTACTGTGGAATACCCACTTTTGCCGACGATGTTACTCTGATTTCCAACAACCCGTATGAGATGCAAACAATGTTAAATGTCTTGTCTGATTATGCAAATAAACATCGCTACATAATTAGTAGCCAGAAGTCATGTACTCTACAATATGGAAGTAAAACTAAACATTTATTTACACTGAATGGTCAACCTCTTCAAAATTCTGTTAAAGCGACTCATCTTGGTATAGATCATGATGTCAATTCTAAATATGGTGTGAAAGATTGTGTACCTAATAGAATTCAGACAGCTAGGAAAACAGTGTATGCCCTCATGGGAGCTGGGCTCCATGGTTTGAATGGACTTAACCCTAAAGTCTCTATGCACCTGGTGAAAATTTATGTGCTACCCAGACTTTTGTATGGATTAGACTCCATAATACTTTCTGTCTCAGATATGAAATTACTCTCCGTATATTACACCAAGCTTCTAAAGCAGATCCAGCATTTGCCAGAGCGCACTTCCACTAGTGCTGTCTACTTACTTCTCGGTCAAATTCCAGTTGAGGCTGAATTGCATAAGCGTATGCTGAATTTTTTCGGTAATATCATCAGAAACCATGGTTCTGTCGAGCGTGATGTTGCTATAAGACAACTGGCTGTAATGCCAAGGGATTCAAATAGTTGGTTTGTCAAAATTATTGACTTAACAGAACAGTATGGCTTACCATCACCACATGATCTTATTAATGTGCCTCCGGGGAAAATCGAGTGGAAAAATATTGTAAGAAAATCTATCTCTTTGTATTGGATTGATCTTCTAAAATCTGATGTAAAATCAAAGTCATCTCTAAAGTTTTTAAATGTCAATAATATCACTCAAGGAAAAACCCACAATGTCTGGGATAGCTGTGGAACAGAGCCATTTACTTCAACTATGGCCAGTATAAAAGCAAAAAGCATGTGTGGAACTTATACCTTACAGCATGACAGAGCTAAGTTCGACAGATCTGGTGGAACTAATTCAGCATGTAAATTATGTGGCAAAGGAAGTGAGGACATTAAACATTTCCTTCTATATTGTGAAAAATTGAGAGACATACAGGAACATTTCCTAAATATTATACTAGTAAAAGTTATATGACTGTGTTGATATGGAAGTGTATAATGAAATATTATCATCAGAAGACTTACAACTCAAAGTTATTATTGACTGTTCATCCTTTGAATTCCTAGACGAATCCAACATCTCTAATATTGAATGTGTATCTAGAGGTTATTGTTATAGACTACTTCAAAGAAGAGCTTCGCTACTTCAAATAACCTAGTTATCATCATTATTCAATTGACAATAATCTTGAAACTGTGATTAATTCCATGTGAAGAACTGTTTTGAACTATGAAAGTAGAAGTATGAATAAGCTAGGAGTGGAGTCATGTACATATTTACCTTAAAGTTTATATATTAAATTTCCCATGAATTAAAGTAAATTTAAATTCCCATTAAAATATATATTAACTTCCCATTAAAGTATATATTAACTTCCCATTTATGGTCACTATTTGTATATACCTGGTTAACATAAAATTCATGATGAAACCCATAATAAACCATGTAGTTAAGGTGTGATTGAGCCCCTGTATATAGCAACTCCCAAGTTACACCGTATGGTGGTGCGCCTGACAGAGGCGGAACTTACAGATTAGGTAACAGGTAACAGGTAGGTTGGTCATCTACAGTGATACATGATAGCAAACATGAAACAAGTACCACTGAACGTAAAGTATAGTCATGATCATACACGAAAGACGGGTCACCAAATGTGAAGGATCGTCTTAAAGAAGCTTGTGCCACTGAAAATTAAGTATGGTGGTCAACGTACATAAACTATGTGCCACTGAACGTTAAGTATCGTCCTAACAAACACTTGTAATATGTGCCCGTGAACGATAGGTATACTACAGAACAGACGTAGAACGTGTCTCACAGAACGTTAAGCATCGTCTTGAACAAATATGAAACATATGCCACTGAACCTAAAGTGTAGACACGAACAAACCTGTAACATGTCTCTGTGAACGTAAATCATAGTACTTAACAAACATGAAATATGTGCCCCTGAATGTAAAATTATAGTACGTTAAAACAAACATGAAATATGTGCCCCTGAATGTAAAATTATAGTACGTTAAAACAAACATGAAATATGTGCCACTGAATGTAAAATTATAGTACGTTAAAACAAACATGAAATATGTGCCCCTGAATGTAAAATATATTCCGGGACAAACATATTAAAAAAATGTGCCACTGCGCCTAAAGTGTAGACCAGAACAAACCTGTAACATGTCCTCGTGAACGTGAATTGTAATTCTGAACAGACATGAAACATGTGTCCCTGAACGTAAATATAAATAAAAGAAGATGTGGTATGATTGCCAATGAGACAACTATCAACAAGAGACCAAATGACACAGAAATTAACAACTATAGATCGCCGTACGACCTTTAACAATGAGAAAAACCCATACCGCATAGTAAGACATAAAAGTCCCTGAAATGAAAATTCGAAAATCTTAAAAATCTTTACCATCAACATCACAGTAATAAGATGTATGACCTGTATGTGTTCTCATGAGTCTCTGTACATTTCTAAGATAACTAAATGAAAAACTTTTACCACCAACATCACAGTAATAAGATTTATCTCCTGTGTGTGTTCTCATGTGACTCTGTATATTTCTAATATAACTAAAACTTTTACCACCAACATCACAGTAATGAGATTTTACTCCTGTATATGTTCTCATGTGTATATGTACATTGCTAAGATAACTAAACCTTTTACCACCAACATCACAGTAATGAGATGTATCTCCTGTATGTATTCTCATGTGTCTCTGTACATTTCTAAGATAACTAAACCTTTTACCACCAACACCACAGTAATGAGATTTATCGACTGTATGTGTTCTCATGTGTCTCT
Organism: Mytilus edulis; assembly: GCF_963676685.1. Classification (NCBI taxonomy): domain Eukaryota; kingdom Metazoa; phylum Mollusca; class Bivalvia; order Mytilida; family Mytilidae; genus Mytilus; species Mytilus edulis. The sequence goes on from NC_092354.1 coordinate 54,193,656, forward strand.
GTACATTTCTAAGATAACTAAACCTTTTACCACCAACATCACAGTAATGAGTTTTTATGTGTCTCTGCACATTTCTAAGATAACTAAAACTTTTACAATCAACATCACAGTAATAAGATGTATGTCCTGTATGTGTTCTCATGAGTCTCTGTACATTTCTAAGATAACTAAAACTTTTACCACCAACATCACAGTAATGAGATTTATCTACTGTATGTGTTCTCATGTGTCTCTGTACATTTCTAAGATAACTAAACCTTTTACCATCAACATCACAGTCATGAGATTTATCGACTGTATGTGTTCTCATGTGAAAGTTTTAACTACTTAGATGGGTAACTCCTTTACTGCATACATCACAAACATAAGGTGTATCACCTGTATGTATTTTTGTGGTTCTGCAAACCTATAAGATGCATACATTCTTTACCATACATGTATATGAGAACAGAGTTTACAATAGGTATGAGTTCTCATATCAATCTGTGAATTACCAAGTGGGCTAAACCCTTACTCACTTACATCGCCGATATGAGGTGTATCGCCTGTATGTGTTCTCATGTGATCCTTTAAAATACCAAGCTTACTAAACTTTTTAACGTATACATCATTGCCATTCTCAATTTTATCACCAATATGAGGTTTACCGCCACTATGCATGTGTTTTTGTGTGATTCTGTAAATGATCAAGCCGACTAAATCCTTTACCGCATACACCAAATTTATGAGGGTATTCACCGGTATGTGTTCTCATGTGAGGACTTAACTTTTACCACATGCGTCACAGTCATGAGGTTTATCGCCCGTATGTATTCTAATGTGTGTCTGTAAATTATGAATAAGCGTTTAACCACATACACTGCAGTCATGAGGTTAATCGCCCGTATGTGTTTTCATGTGATTCTGTAAACTACCCAGTTGACTAAAGTATTTACCACATACGACACAGTACTAAGGTTAATAACCTGTATGTGTTCTTTCGTGTCTCTGTAAATACAAATATTTACTAAAGCCTCTACCACATACATCACAAGCATAATGCTTATCTTCCGTATGTGTTTTCCGGTGAGTCTTTAGACTACCCTGCCGACTGAAGCCTTTACCACATACATCGCATTTATAAGGTTTATCACCTGTATGTGTTTTTATGTGATTCTTTAAACTACAAGGCTGACTGAATCCTTTACCGCATACACCACATTCATGAGGTTTTTCACCTGTATGTATCCTCGTGTGAATCTTTAAATAAGGACGCTGACTAAAACCTTTACCGCATATACCACAGGCATGAGGTTTATCACCTGTGTGTGTTCTCATGTGATTCTTTAAACCACCCGACTGACTAAACCTTTTACCACATACATCACAGACGTGAGGTTTATCACCTGTGTGTATTCTCCTGTGAGTCTGTAAATTACCAAGCTTATTAAAACCCTTACCACATACTCCACAGTAGTGAGGTTTTTCACCTGTATGTATTCTCATGTGAATCTGTAATTCAGGACGCCGACTAAAACCTTTATCGCATACACCACAACAATGAGGTTTTTCACCTGTATGTATTCTCATGTGCATGTTTAAATAAGGACGCTGACTAAAATCTTTACCACATATACCGCAGGCATAAGGTTTATCGTCCGTATGTGTTCTCATGTGAGTCTTTAAACTACCCGACTGACTAAACCCTTTACAACATACACCACAGTCATAAGGTTTTTCACCTGTATGTATTCTCTTGTGAGTATTTAAACTACCAAGCCGACTAAACCCTTTACCACATACACCACACTCATGAGGTCTTTCACCGGTATGTATTCTCTTGTGAGTATTTAAATTACCAAGCTGATTAAACTCTTTACCACATACTCCACAGAAGTGAGGTTTTTCACCTGTATGTGTTCTCTTGTGAGTATTTAAACTACCAAGCCGACTAAACCCTTTACCACATACACCACACTCATGAGGTCTTTCACCTGTATGTATTCTTTTATGATTCTGTAAACTACCAGGCTGTCTAAACCCTTTTCCACATACACCACAGTCATGAGGTCTTTCACCGGTATGTATTCTCATGTGAATCTGTAAATAAGGACGCTGACTAAACCTTTTACCACATACACCACAGGCATGAGGTTTATCATGTGTATCGTCTGTGTATGTTGCCATGCCTTTTTGTTAATTACTGAATTAACTGAAACTTCAACAATTTACCAATTAATCCTCCAAGACATTCATCCTTTCAACATGTTCAATAAGGTTCAACTCCAGTAATTGTGTCCTTGTTCAACTCTGCAATGAAAAAAAAAGATATTTAAGATTAAAACCTGTAAATCACCACTAACAGTCTATGTTGTTTTTAGTGTAACACACTTGACAATTACAACGTAGCTATAGATAGTTTCCTTTTAAAACGCTGCCATGTAAAAGCCACATCCAAGACTTAAATCCTGTTATTTACATTGCACCTGAATTAAAAAAAAGTTGATAGATGGAAATTCAAAACGTTTTATCATTAATTTAGTTAGTTCAACGCCACTTGTTGATATTTAGCAGAATTAAAACATGATTGATAAGGCCAAATAAAAAAGTATGTGTGGACACTGGTTCCAGTTACATCTGAAAAAAAGTTAGGGTAGGTACTAGGTAGGATTTTTTTTTTTATTTTATGTTTTTTTTTTACATTGAGTCTGACTCTATGGGAGCAACATTCTGACTTTAGCAGTGCTTAATGAAAAATGACGATAAAATCTTTAGGGTAGGCTTTTTATTAAGCCGAAAAAGTAGGGACGGTAGGGTTACTGGAACCACACATATATTTTTATTTGGCCTAAGCAACATTTAAATAACGTTTGACTGTTGCTTCCTTAATGTCATTAATGTCTAGTGGCAAGCCGCAAGCATGTCATGCAAATTTAAATAATGGCGTGTAACCGTTCAACTGATTACAGAAGTAAACTAGTTTAAATAATGGCGTGTAACCGTCTAGTGGCAAGCCGCAAGCATGTCATGCAGATTTAGAGGGAACATGCAAACTAGTTTACTTCTGTAATCAGTTGAACGGTTACACGCCATTATTTAAATCTGCATGACATGCTTGCGGCTTGCCACTAGACATTAATGACATTAAGGAAGCAACAGTCAAACGTTATTTAAATGTTGCTTAGGCCAAATAAAAATATGGTTACACGCCATTATTCAGACAGCCCATTAGTCCGACAGCCCATTGGTCCGACAACCCATTAATCCGACAACCCAATAGTCCGAAAACCCATTGCTCCGACAGCCCAATACTCCGACAACCCATAAGCCCGACACTTATCAAGTCAAGTATCAGGGTATTAGGGTAAAATAAAATTTGTCTGTCTGTATTATTACGTTTAAATATGTAATCCCATATTTTAAATCAAAGAGCTGATAGCTATGAGGTGGAAGAAGGTGAATAAAAGGTAACCTGAATTACCACAAAAGCAGCCCCACTTACCAAGGCTGCTTTGATCCATTATCGTTATGATGTATTTTTTTTTTCTTCAAACAAGAAAAGGTCATAAGCACATGGATTTCCCATCCGTACAATCATTTTCTATGTTCAGTGGACTGTGAAAATTAGGTAAAATCTGTAAATTGGCAGTAAAATTAAGAAGATCATATCATAAGGAACACATGTGCACTAAGTTTCAAGTTGATTGGATTTCAACTTCATCAAAAACTACCTCGACCATAAACTTTATAACCAGAAGCAGGACGAACGGACAGACCAGAAAACATAATGCCCATAAATGGATCATAAAAATAGTAAGGCTTGTTACATACCCGCCAACTTTTGAAAGTTCCCATAGGGGTTTTTAGTGCACAACAACAATTTTAAGGTTACAATTTTAAGCGAAGTATTTTGCACGATCTGGATTGTCTAGAAAAAGTGTCATATTTGTATGATGAACTTACATGCCTTTTTCTTAAGTCTGTTTGCATGATTCTAGTTATTAAATCGGTAGAAGAGATGAAGCTAGCAGATCAGTGTTTATTTTCTTGCGTAAGAATATTAGATGCTTGTTGAAATTTCCAATTTTAAATTATGCACACAAAGATGGACCTTTAACAGGTTGGGAACAACACTCCAAATGAGGGGTAACCTTATTGGAAGAACATTACAACCCACTGTAAAAAATGAGCACATTTTTATTCATATTATTTGACGAAACTTTCCCCCAAGACTATGCATCTATTAATTATAAGTACTAAATGGTCAAAATATGTCAAAACAAAAGAATTTTCTGTTGTTTCTAAACTTATATCTTCTTTATTAACTTGACCCTTCATTTAGAAAAGTTGTTCCAAATATAAGAATTTTCCCACTTTTGAGTTTAATAAAAATCTTAAAAATGTTCTTTTTTTTTCAACAGTAAAATGACCCCTTGTTTTAGGAACAGTCCCTTATTTAAGGGATACCACTCATAATTGGGGGGGGGGGGGGGGGGGGGGGGTCCCAACCTGAATACAAAAATAAAATATGTTACAACCAGTATTATGTCAATAAATTAGTGAAAAAAATACTATTTACTATTTTTATCATGTTTATGGTAGTACAGTAGACTCCGGACAATCGGATACCAAAAATTTCAGCTAAAAATATCCGATTACCCGATATATTCAATTAGACGATGAATGTATATTCAATGAATATTCTACAATAATAAGTAGATCTATTGCTTAATATGTGAAAGGGCTGGAGGATTGATGGAGTGATTTTTATCGGTTACATCACCACGATGTTTGCGAGAAAAATTATCAGCTGATTATGTAGCTAATGATTAAATTTGTTTCCACTTGCAGTTTTTTTTTTAAATCCTATATTTATTAAAATCAATCAAATGTCCTGAAATATTCATGTAAATTATTATCTTCCATCCATAGTTTCTCTTTACTTGTTTAGTAAACAAATTATTTACATTTTCACACAGGTAAACTAATTTGGCTATAAATATATCACAGCATGTCTGAGTAGAATCTCTTATCTAAAATCGTAATTGTTATAATTTTATTTCTTTAAATAATCAAATTTAAATTTATGAAAATAATCATGATTGATAAAATAGTATTGCATAAAGTTTACGCTCTCGGAGACTATTTATGTTTAGGTCATGGTTCTACAGGCTTCTTCACATATTTGTAAACAAACCAATATGGCCGCCACACGTGATTACCTTTGCACATGTGAAAAAAATATTTCTGACAAAAGTCAGATTTCTCTTGTCAAAAGGGATTTATATTTATATTGCAATAAATTATTCAGAAGGAGGTACGTTCAGTTTCAATTATATTTCTTATTCTATGAGCATTTAGAGTTTAATCAATTTCTCCCAACAGTAACGTACTGCTCTTGTCAACTGAGTCTTGAATAATTTTATAAATAGATTCAAACCATTTGAAGTAGAAAGGCATCTAATTCGCATGACAAGGAAAACAATGAATAAAGACACCAATTTAATAAGAAATAGATCCTTTTTATTTATTAAAAACAAAATCTTCTTGTCTGCAAGATTGCAAATTCGTAACTTCAAGGGCGAAGTTGTAAGCAGGGCGAGTTGTCCCGATACCGAATCAACGCATGCGTATTACAAATATCTACAGTAAAAACATCCGGTTACAAGTAAACAAATAACGTTCATGGATTTCATGTGGATAAGATGAAATCTATTAATTTAAATAAATAAAAAGGTCATATTTACGATAGTGATTGTTTTTAAATCCTAATTTACAAATTAAATGATTCAGATGCTTAATCATGTGTAAAAATCGGTGTCAGGAATCTTAAGTTGTTATGACTTGTAATACACAGAAACGAATGCGGCATACGGAGGCTCAATGAGTTTAAAGTCGGTTCCATAGGTCTTCAGAAGACTTGACGTCTTCTTCCACCAAAAATCACTCCGGATATATATAAAATAAGGCTTAGGTATTTCGAATACTTTCTATATACTCAATTCGAAATCTGTATATAGAATAAAACAGAAAGACTATTTCATTTTCCAAATTAAAGGGTCTATAAAGAGCATATAAATCAAGAACAACCAGTGATGGTGCGAGCTACTGATGATTCAAAAATTTCGCTGTTGAGTTATGAATCTGAAAAAGCATCACGCAATATAGCTGACTTATATAAACCTTGAAACCAAATTTCAGAAATCATTGTACTGTAGTTCCTGAGAACAATGTGACGAACATTTTTAACTTGGCTGTCATGTGAAAAGTGTTCGGTAAACAGGAAGTTGTTGACAATGAATCTGAAAACGCATCAAACGATATAGCCGACTTCAATAAACCTTTCAGAAATCCTTGTATTATAGTTCATGAAAAAAATGCAACGAAAATATTCATGGGACGGACGGATGAACTGTCTGACTAACTGACGGCCGGACGGTTGGACATGTGGACAGACAGAGGCAAAACAGTAAGCCCCCGCTTTTTCGAAGCGGTGGTATAATGATTGGGTCAACATTAAGACTTTACAATACTAATATGATATAATTATCTTAATAGCAACATAAGCCTCAGTCACAATCGGAGCCAAAACAAAATAGAAAAAAAAACCCTTACCTCACACATTGATATCAAATTACAGTCCTTATCAAGACATGCACTATATACATGTAATTTAAAAGAAATAACAATATAATCATCATTTTCCCCCCTTAATAGTAACGTTTTCTTGTGTTAAATAAGTGTCAAGTTTGCCATAAAACACATAATGTACTAAGTTTTTACAATTAGACAATTTGACAAAGACACATGCAGGACAAGAATGTCACACATTGTCTTAGATTTCTTACCAGTCAAACTGCGTTGACTGTATATTTCTATTTCATATACAGTCACTGACCCGATATCACTTTTCCTCCTGACTATTTAAGTAGAAGACTCAGTTACCGAAATGTTCTTGTCCGTCATATTTGTCTTAAGACGACCGCAAAACTTGTTTTGGGAATCTAATAATGGTATGATGTCGTCGTCTGTGTCCGACGTCTGTGTCGAGGGTAAGGACTGAGCAGTTGAAATAAGCATGTGTTTCAACTCGAATATAATGAGACAAATATACCGCATGGAAAGAATGATTGGAATCAAAACGGACAACCCCAAATATTAATGAGAACAGCTAGGGTAGGTCTTTTTAGAGAAAAATTTACCAATACACACAAGACAGATGCATTGTCAGAATAATGGGCTGTCGGAGAAATGGGCTGTCGGAGAAATGGGCTGTCGGAATAATGGTTGTCGGACTAATGGGATGTCACCCAGTTGAACTAATCGTTTACTGAGTAAATTATTAAAACTACTAACTTTAAATGAACCATTACGATTTTACTGTATTCAGCTAGACAAACTAATATATTGCATATTTAATCATATATATAAAACATGAAAGATGGACTAAGCAGTCTACATGGAATGCCAAGCTAGCTGACAAAACATGAAAGATGGACCAAGCAGGCTACATGGAATGCCAAGGTAACTGACAAAACATGAAAGATGGACCAAGCAGTCTACATGGAATGCCAAGCTAGCTGACAAAACATGAAAGATGGACCAAGCAGGCTACATGGAATGCCAAGGTAACTGACAAAACATGAAAGATGGACCAAGCAGGCTACATGGAATGCCAAGCTAACTGACAAAACATGAAAGATGGACCAAGCAGGCTACATGGAATGCCAAGGTAACTGACAAAACATGAAAGATGGACCAAGCAGGCTACATGGAATGCCAAGCTAACTGACAAAACATGAAAGATGGACCAAGCAGGCTACATGGAATGCCAAGCTAACTGACAAAACATGAAAGATGGACCAAGCAGGCTACATGGAATGCCAAGCTAACTGACAAAACATGAAAGATGGACCAAGCAGGCTACATGGAATGCCAAGCTAACTGACAAAACATGAAAGATGGACCAAGCAGTCTGCATGGAATGCCAAGCTAACTGACAAAACATGAAAGATGGACCAAGCAGGCTACATGGAATGCCAAGCTAACTGACAAAACATGAAAGATGGACCAAGCAGGCTACATGGAATGCCAAGCTAACTGCCTCCATCTACCACATGATTAGCTACATCTTATATATATATATATTTATACCTTGGCAGGGGATCACCTCATTTACAAATTTTATAACCACTGAAATATCTTTTTTTTTGGTAATCTCGTCTAAAACTGATACCAAACTGACACAATTTAATCCCATTTTTTTGTTTTGTTTTAAGTAATTTTATTTTTACATTTTGATCCTTTTATATTTTTTTTAACTAATTATGCATATGGTATACACATCTCATTGTCTCATTAAAAGGAATCCAAACGGTATTTTAACTCATAAAATCTTCAACCTAAGCACCCCACCAAATTTTATAACCACGGATATCTTCTTTTTTGGTAATCTCGTCTAAAGCTGATACCAAACTGACACAATTTAATTCATTTTTTTTGTTTTGTTTTAAGTAACGATATTTTTACATTTTGATCCTTTTATATTTTTTTTTAACTAATTATGCATATGGTATATTCATCTCATTGTCTCATTAAAAGGAATCCAAACGGTATTTTAACTCATAAAATCTTCAACCTAAGCACCCCACCAAATTTTATAACCACTGAAATATCTTCTTTTTTGGTAATCTCGTCTAAAGCTGATACCTAACTGACACAATTTAATCCAATTTTTTTGTTTTGTTTTAAGTAACGATATTTTTACATATTGATCCTTTTATTTATACTCCTCTTTTTATATATTTTTTTTAACTTAATTATTATGCATATGGTATACACATCTCATTGTCTCAATAAAAGTAATCCAAACGGTATTTTAACTCATACATTTTACATAGGTAGACTCACTTCAACTTAAGCACCCCACCACAATGTGTAAATATCGATGTATATATTTGATTTAGCTTTAAACCTACAATGTATATCCTAAGTGGGAGTGCTCCGATATATAACGGAAGAAATTACCTGTAAAGAACAGAACAGAACTATTTGACAGTGATCCCTTACTTCATTTATCATGTATGGGGATATTGCAAGACTGCCAGCTTCTTGCATTTTTTTCCCATCTTTTTCAACAGGTTTTATTTTTTTTAAAAGCAAATTTATGAAATTATAAATTGGAATTCATGTTTAATATCATGCATTTTGGGATTCGAACATCACTTGCAGACAATATCAAACAAGAGACGTTACTTTCAGTGGCAAATATGTCATGCATTATCAGGACGACAACATATTTTACAGTAAATACTAATAATAAATAAAGATTAGTTATATAACATGTATAATGAGAGGCGGAAGAATATTTTCAGGGACTTCAAGATTGTACCTAAAGTTATTATTCCAGGACTTTGGGGTTTAATTTGTATAGTTAACACTGATGGACTTCCGGTAACAAATCATTCATTCATTCTCATTTATCCCCCCCCCCCCTTTTACAAAAATGTTTGACACGATGTAGGTGTCCCAGAAAAAAAATAGAATAGCCTAGCAAGACGTCATAGTTCTTTGGACTATCCAAAATATAATTATTTTTTTTTCTTTATAATTTATCGATATAAATGTGACCTAAATATAATATTTAAATTATAAATTCAACAAATCATAAGATATCTCAAATATATATATTTTTTTCAATTTTTGTCTTTCTATGCCTTCTATAAAATTAAATAGTAACAGACAATAACTCAAAATAACTCGTTTTATTGTATGATATTACTGTTTTCCACTTAATCGATGGTGTCACTGTGCGATGATGTTCGGTGGTGAAGATACCCACAAATGTTCTATCTTTGGAAACTTGTAGGATTCTCGCTGCTGTTTTTATTGAATGGGTGCAATTTTTAAAAAGTACTGTGACGTTATGTTGTTCTTTTTAATTCCACAAGGCACAACAATTTATCATGATCTATCAGTGGCGGATCCAAGGTGGGTCTCATACACCTAATTGCTATTTATTCCATTCCGGATAAGTTCTAAAATTACACAACTTTTTCATCGAGTTGAAGCTATCTGGGACCCTGTTTAAATAATGCCCCATGCATGATACTTTTTAATGAGATTTGTTTAAACCACCGTAAATACTTCAATCAAAATATTTTTTTACTTCAATTTTAATTTCGAAAAAGTGGATCATCTTCTATCAAAGTTTTTTAATGGTCGCTTTCTAAAGTTTTTCCTCCCTCAGCTCACTACTGGTAACCTCTATTTTCGGCGGCATTGTAGGATTTAATAATGTCCCAAATGAAATAGTGTCCACCGGACATTATTCCCTAGTAAATATGGTCCCTGGACTATATTTGCTTATTTATATGTGTCCTTGACACATTTTTCTATGAAAAACTGTCCTCGGGTATGAAAAAGTGTCCATGAAAGTGAACATAATTAAATACTATACTTCTGCGATTAGATGTCCACCACATTTTATCCTCCTGAACTTTTTTTTATATATACAATGTATGATTAAATCACATCCATTGCTAAGTTATATTACTGAATGTATTTTTATCAATTCTTGCTAATTTTTAATACACTAATTTTGTTCTTTGACAGGAATTAGTTACTTAAGTTATCTCATTGGCACTCATACCATGCTGATCTTCTTTAATTTAGATTATTACAATATATATATATATATATATACAATTATTCAAAATGAAATAAGTAACAGATGTAGGTAAACAAAATAATTTCATTTTCAAAACTTCATATGATGTCAAACAATTAATAATTGAATTACAAACATTTATATCATTAGAAATATTCATATATATGCTAGCTTAGATTTGCATTTAGTATCAAGATATTTCTTATATAATTATACATTTCTCTGTATTCCTTTCCATCCATTTTTTCATTTTTGTTTTGTTTATATTAATCAATTTCTATTTAAAGTCTTTAAACTTTCTTATTTTATTAAAATTCAACCATAATAAAACATTATAATGACCATTGTATTACTTCCCTTGGAGGACACAATTTGTTAATAATAGTATAGGATTTAATAATGTCCCCCATGAAATAGAGTCCTCTATTTCATAACATTTTGTAGTCGAGTGGACACTATTTCATAGATATTGCTATGACGATTTGTCCACTTAGGGGACAATATTCCATGGCAATGGACATTATTGAATACCTAAATTCTAGGAAAAAGTGTCCATATGGACACTATTTCCCAGGACACTATTATGTCTTACAGCATGACCCAAACAGGAAGTTGTGTAAATGACTGTTTTTCCCGGATTGGACTAAATAGCGATAAGGTGTATTGGGGTCTAAGCGTGACGAGGGATTGCCGATTTTTTTGTAAGCGTGACACGTACAAGTCAAATTATTGTGTCATGAAAACGGGAAATGAGGTCTAGCGGGACTCGGGAAATGACAAAAAAAATAGAATTGCTTACGTACATAGTGTAAGCGGGATACGAGAATCTGACAAAACAGTAAGCGGGATCCGGGATCGGAACCCCCCAGTGAGACCCCCTCCAAGGGGAGGGTTGGAATCCCCTTTTAGTGTACGATCAATGCATTTGTATGGGGACATGTAGTTGGAACCTTTATTGTGGGTTGCGACCCCACTTTAAAAATCGCTTGATCCGGTCCTGTCTATGATCATATATAATGGGCCTATTTGTCCATTTAGATAAACTTACTTTTTCGTCTGCCAAGAGAATATACGTCCAGGGAATGAAACCAAAGTTATCATGATTTTCTTTCTTTACACTGAATCGCCGTTCTATTTCGGCGCACTCCTATGTAGGATCATGTTTTTGATGAATTATTTCAGAGTAACAACTTGCTACAAATAATTATTGGCTGCTCGAAGTTTCATTTCTTGACAACTCAACGTGACAACATGTATACATTGAGAAAATTAATGCTGGACTATGATTTAGCTTACACCAAAATAAAAGCGTTCATCAATGTTATAATACTGAAGAGAAATGTCTATGATATGGAAATTATTATATGTGATATAAATTAGAAATGACAACTGTAACTGTGTAGATATATTGTTGGTAGGATATTTACATTTCTATCGAACCAATTTTATTAGTACATCGTTGTTATTGTGACCGTGACTCAGTGGCGGATCCAGAAATTTTCATAAGTGGGGGCCCACTGACTGACCTAAGAGGGGGCCCGCTCCAGTCACGCTTCAGTGATTCCCTATATAAGCAACCAATTTTTTTCCAAATAAGGGGGGGGCGGGCCCCCTGCCCCCCCCTAAATCCGCCTCTGATCGTGTATATGTATCAGTGGTCTCGCTAGCCCAAAATAGAAGGGCGCTGCGCCCTGGGTGCCCTCAGCCGCGCCCTGGGTGCCTTCATCCGCGCCCTTCTGCCCTGACGTCTTTTTCCAAAATTATCTTGTGCCGTTTTGGTAAAATTTTGTTTCATCGATTTCTGATCTCCAAGTTAATTACATATATGACACCTGTGTGATTGCCCCCAGGTTAATCATGTCCTTACAATCAATTACAATGATAAAGACTTCAAAGGTGTTAATAACTAGGTAATTTAATTAGGACAATGTATCTTTTTGTCATACTTTTGATGAATGTGTCAGCTTGGGTCGGCATTTTCGATCTCCAAGTCACAATGGAAGAGCGTATAAATGAAGACTTTCATGACTTTAGAATTGAATTTAAGTCATCAAAATAAAACTATGCCTTTACAGAAATGCCTTCCATCTCAACTTGTTAGCGACAAGCACAGTGTGGATTAAACTTGTTAAAACCCTATGAATTGTCACTATATACACTTGACAAAAGACAACAGTGTCAGTGGATCATCTGACAGAGGTGGCAAATACATTTATATAGGTAAAGATAAACGTATAAGATGGGATAAGGGACGAGTTGACACCAGACAATCGATCAATAAAGGATAAAAAACTTAATTCAAATTTTTGGGGGGTGGGGGTCAAAATTGCTGCAAGTTTTGTATATATCCTTATTGGTCAATCAATTTTTCACAAATTAAGTTAAGAGGGGAGTAGGGAGGGGATCCCGCTATATATAATAACCTTGTTCTATAGATATATGAAATATGTAATATGCACATTGATCTAGACAGGCGAACCAGTCTAGGGAGGGGGTAGTGAAAAAACTATATGAATGAAGTTTTTTTATCCTATACATTGAACTTTTTATGTCGTCCCTAATGCGATACATAGAGATTAATACATTTTGTACATGGCCTTTTCCATATCGGCCAGGGTATCACTCTGATAGCTCCATATCAGCCCGAGACGTAAACTGATTTTTATAGTTCTTTCTTATGTTGTACTGTTATACTTTATTGGTATAAACATTGATTTTGTTATCAGTAAATTAAAAGCCAACTAAATATTACTAGTATGTTATATACATACACATATTCATGGATCTACAATCTGTCGATACCTGTAACTTCGCATTGCACAAGGTCATGCTTTTCTCTGGCTGTTTATGACGTCTTTACACTAAATCCATTGGTTGTTGGATGTGTACGGATTGATAGTTTAGTCTTAGATGTATGATTTTTTTATTAGTTGTTAGTGGCTTTGAACTAGCTGTCAGATAACTGCAAGTACTCTCAGAACTGTTCATTGTGTCTTTTTGTGTTGGGATGTTTAAGTACTTGGCCACGTCCACTTGTAATTTTGTCCATCTGATGAGTTAAGCCTTTTTCAACTGATTTTTATAGTTCGTTCTTATGTTGTACTGTTACACCACAGTCCCAGGTTAGAGGGAGGGTTGGGATCCCGCTAACATGTTTAACCCCGCCACATTATGTATGTGCCTGTACCATGTCAGGAGCCTGTATTTCAGTGGTTCATAGCCAGAAATTAGTAGGGCTTTTGCTAATTAATATTCATAATATGTAAATGAGAATTGTACCACGTGATTATAGTTTGAACTAGACTGGCTTGACATCGTTAAAATCTTTAAAACACGGATATTATAAGTTGCCCGTCACAAAGTCCTTGTTTATAATCATTCTGATATTTCCGTAAAGTTGCTAGGCGGTCAAAATCAAAACAATGAACGCGGAATTTTTCGTGTTCTCGTGAGTTTATTCTTCTTAAAATATTGGTATTTTAACTTTACGTGGGAACCTAGAGTTCAACGACTACACATACAAGGTTTGGACTTGCTTATTCTTTGGACATCCAAGTTTCAAGTTTCACCCCGGCAACTTGTTTGTCTAGTGACCTTGTAAGCCAATTTTCAACATGAAGTTTGCAAATTTGACGTTTCAGTCATTTTAGCCTGTATTTTATATTGCAATGTTAAAAGCCTCTCGCTTCGATTTTCAAAATAGCTCAGGAACCTTGATTTTTGCAACGACAGTCATTATGTTTCGTTTAAATGGTGTATATTGTTGTGTATATTTATTTTCTGTCCCGGCAACCTGTCTATCACTTAAATTAAAGTTAAAATAGACATTGTGTTTTAAAAATCCCTATCATTTCAATATAATTTCCGTGACCGGACCCGTATCCGATTTTATTAGTATAATATTCAAATGAGCAAAGTGGCGTTGATTTCTGGATATGTGTCGTTTGTTTGTGTGTTACATATTTGTTTTTCGTTTATTTTTTTTTAAATAAATAAGGCCGTTAGTTTTCTCGTTTGAATTGTTTTACATCGTCTTATCGGGGCCTTTTATAGCTGACTATGCGGTATGGGCTTTGTTCATTGTTGAACTGTGTAGATGTAGAGGGGGAATAGGACCTTTATCGGGACTCCGGGATCGGGTGTTTTTAAGCTCGGGATTTCGGGATTGACCCTTTCGGGATCCGGGAATCCTTTTTTTCGGATTTCGGGATGTCGGGATTTGCTTTATTTAAATTCGGGACCTCGGGATTTCGTTTTTTCAAGTCCGGGATTTCGGGATCAAGACCCCTCCTATCCCCCCTCGATGTAGGTTCAGTATGTGGTTAAAGTTTTTATATATTTTAAATAACTTTGTCAAACCGTCGTATGATTTTACGATATCTGGACAAAAACTGTTTATGGTCAAAAGAGTATCCAGCGCATCTGACATGACGAAATTATATATGATGAATTTTCCCGTAATTTATGGATTTTTTCTCGAAGAAGTTACATTCTGAGGTTAACATTTGGTACATATAAATTATTTATAAAACCGTGGTCAAAGTTAATGAAACTTTCTTGAAGGAAAACGCGTATAGCGCAAGAATAAATTTCCATCCTGGTATCTATGATGTCGAGTTAATTTACATGATATAAACCTCCATATTTTGTTATGAAACTTGAGCAGAAATTAAATGAAAATATTTGATTTGTTTAAATCCTTTAATGGACTGATAAATGAATAAACTTTTACGGGGAGAAATTTCAGGCGAAAACCAGGGTTCTATTTACACATTTTAATATTGCACCTGAACAACTCAGAAAATTAATCATTTCATGTTTTTTTACGATTCTAAGGGACGACATCAAAAGATCAATGTAAGATAAAAAACTTAATTCAAATAGTTTGGGGGTGGGGGGGGGGGTTGAACTGCTGCAAGATTTGGTTATCCGACATTGATTTTTACATATATCCATATGGGTCAATCAATTTTTCCCAAATTAAGTTAATAGGGGGTAGGGGGGTCAGTGAAAAAACTATTTGAATTAAGTTTTTTATCCTTCATTGAACTTTTGATGTCGTCCCTAAATAAACAATGAATAGATTAAACATAAAAAATAAGCATTTTGAATCTAAAGAATGTTGTTATTGATATGATTTTTCAATGACAGGAATGGTATGTCATTCTCGATAACTTAAAAACTTCCGGAGGCTTAGCACCCGCTCATCTACTACCAGCTGGTTCATTGGCCTGGATCAAATAGGACCGAGGTTCGGGCGTACATTTAAAAATGACCTAGCTACGCCACTGTCTAATGTGTCTGCAAATAAGAAAGCCGACTAAACCCTTCACCAAACATCACATTATCATACATAATGTGTTCTAATGTAATATGTGTGTTCTCGGCAAATTAGAAAGCCGACTAAACCCGTTAGCAATACATGTATCACATAAATGTTTACATGTATCTCATGCAGGTATTCACTTGTGTCATTGAAAATAACTAAGCCGACTAAACCCTTTAGCAAATATCATATATATGAGGGTTTATCTCCTACGTGTGTTCCTATGTGTTCTCTTGTGGACAGTTGTCTCATTGGCAAGCATACCACATCTTCTTTTGTGTTCTAATGTGTCTTTCTATAAATATATATATATATATATATATAATTAAAAATTACAACTCGCTCTAAACATCCCACCACATAAATGAAAAATTCAAGGTTTATCTCAATAAACAGATATATGGATATATACATGTGCTTAAATGTTCTTACATCTACACAATCTTTATCAATGTTTAATGGATTAATTCGTTAACACAAAAATCCTTTGAACGAGTTTTACCCAAGTTTGTATTCTAAAGTGTCTTTGTAAGTCACAAATTTCAATGAATTCTGACACACATGCAGTAAATACATTCCTGTGATTTTACAGGCTGTATACAATGTATACAAGTCTTGTAATGTGTTTCTGTAAATTACAAAGCCGATTAAAACTTTTACCACATACATAAAACGTATCTCACATATGGGTTTGCATGTGTCTCTGCACATTTTTTATATAACTAAAACGTTTACCACTAAAATCAAAGTAATAAGATTTATCTCCTGTATGTGTTCTCATGTGTCTCTGCACATTTTTAAATATAAATAAAGCCTTTACTTCCAACATCACAGTAATTTTCCTATATGTGTTCTCATGTGTCTCTGTACATTTCTAAGATAACTAAACATTTTACCATCAACATCACAATAATGAGATTTATCGGCTGTATATGTGTTCTCATGTATCTCTGTACATTTCTAAGATAACTAAACATTTTACTATCAATATCACAATAATGAGATTTATCGACTGTATGTGTTTTCATGCGAAACTGTTAACTACTAGGATTGGTAACTCCTTTATCGCGTACATCACAAACATAAGGTGTATCTGCTATATATATTTTCATATGCTTCAATTATGATTATGTGCAAATCAATAAAATGCATAAATTCTTTACCATATATGTATACGTCACAGATCTTACTATAGGTATGAGTTCTCATGTTAATCTGTAAACTACCGTGGCTAAACACTTGACCACTTATATAATTATATCGCTTTCAAGAGGTTTATCACCTGTATTTGTTCTCATGTAAAATACCAGGCTCATTAAACTTTATAACGCATACATCACCGATATAAGTTTTATCGCTATTATGTATTACTAGTATCATGTAAAATACCAAGCTAATTAAAGTTTTTAACGGATACATCACCGATATGAGGTTTATCGCCATTATGTGTTTTTGTGTGATTCTGTAAATGATCAAGCCGACCAAATCCTTTACCGCATACACCACATTCATGAGGGTAATCACCGGTATGTATTCTCATGTGTGTCTGTAAATTACAAAGACGACTAAACTTTTTACCGCATACGTCACAGTCATGAGGTTTATCACCTGTATGTGTTCTCATGTGTCTCTGTAAATCATGAAGGTGAATAAACTTTTTGCAACATACGTCACAGTCATGAGGTACATGTACACTGCCATGAGGTTTTTCACCTGTATGTGTTCTCATGTGCCTCTGTAAATCACGACGCTGACTAAAGCCTTTACCACATACATCACAGGCATGAGGTTTATCGTCCGTATGTGTTTTCATGTGACTCTTTAAACCATCCAGCCGACTAAAGTTTTTACCACATACGGCACAGTCATGGGTTTTTTCACCTGTATGTGTTCTCATGTGCCTCTGTAAATTACGACGCTGACTAAACCCTTTACTACATACATCACAGTCATGAGGTTTTTCACCTGTATGTATTCTCATGTGTCTCTGTAAATTACGACGCTGACAAAAGCCTTTACCACATACATCACAGACATGTGGTTTATCGTCCGTATGTATTTTTATATGCCTCTGTAAATAACGACGCTGACTAAACCCTTTACTACATACATCACAGTCATGAGGTTTTTCACCTGTATGTATTCTCATGTGTCTCTGTAAATTACGACGCTGACAAAAGCCTTTACCACATACATCACAGACATGTGGTTTATCGTCCGTATGTATTTTTATATGCCTCTGTAAATAACGACGCTGACTAAACCCTTTACCACATACATCACAGTCATGAGGTTGTTCACCTGTATGTATTCTCATGTGCCTCTGTAAATAAGGACGCTGACTAAACCCTTTACCACATACATCACAGTCATGAGGTTGTTCGCCTGTATGTGTTTTCATGTGCCTCTGTAAATAACGACGCTGACTAAACCCTTTACCACATAAATCACATTCATGAAGTTAATTGTTCGCCTGTATGTGTTCTCATGTGCCTCTGTAAATAACGACGCTGACTAAACCCTTTACCACATAAATCACATTCATGAGGTTGTTCGCCTGTATGTGTTCTCATATGCCTCTGTAAATAAGGACGCTGACTAAAACCTTTACCACATAAATCACATTCATGAGGTTGTTCGCCTGTATGTGTTCTCATATGCCTCTGTAAATAAGGACGCTGACTAAAACCTTTACCACATAAATCACATTCATGAGGTTGTTCGCCTGTATGTGTTCTCATGTGCCTCTGTAAATAACGACGCTGACTAAACCCTTTACCACATAAATCACAGTGATAAGGTTTTTCACCTGTATTTGTTCTCATGTGAGTCTTTAAATAATTACCAGGCTGTCTAAACCCTTTACCACATACACCACAGACACAGACATGAGATTTATCATGTATATCGTCTGCTTGCGTTTTCATACCTTCTTGTTAATGACTTGCTTAACTGGTCTATCAATTATTCGTCAATTAATCCTCCAAAACATTCATCCTTTCAACATTTTCAATAAGGTTCAACTCCATTAATTGAGTCCGGTTTCAACTCTGTAATTAAAAGCAAATAAATTTAAGACTAAAACTTAATCTGCAGACTGTAGGCACCTCTGTGTAAATCACTGTAACTGTCTATGTTGTTAATGGTGTAACACACTTTATCTTACCTCCTACACATTTATAGGAATATGGATTGGATTTTAAGCGTCCGCGTGAAGACCGTGTATATTTCATATTAGGGTAGTAGGGAGTCGGGACTTATTTTATGCACTGTTAGTAGTGGTGTTACGTCCCTGTATGTACCATATTAGGTTAAAAAGAAGGCGGGACTTATTTCATACACGGTTAGTAGTAGTGTTACGTCCCTTTATGGCGTCAGCGTGATGATCGTAACTGCAATTACGATCATCCCAATATGGCGGACACAAATATAAAACAAATCTGAAAATAAGCCGTTAATGTGTAGAAATAAGCCTTATAAAATGTCCGTATATTTGTGTCCGCCATATTGGGATGATCGTAACTGCAGTTACGATCATCCCAATATGGCAGTTACGATCATGATATCACGTTGACACCGGTGATTAAAAGCGCCCGGGGAAAAGAAAAATCTTAAAGGGTTCAACAGACGAGGAAATTGATGATTAAGATTGAAATAAATTCATAAAACACATTTAACATTTTAAACCTAACAAGTTCTTATTGTTGGCATCTGTTGTTGAAGGATCATTTGAAGTAGTTTCTTAAGGCTAACAGTATTGAAGACTTGCTCATTTTGATAGGTCACTAGTCTTAATTTCACACGTTAAAATAGCCCGTAAGATGAATGTGTTACATTGTGTGCTAGTGACGTAAAACGGTACTAGTATATAGTTTTGTAAAAGGGTAAAATAAACAGAACTACAGTGAGGCCTTACTACATTTATATGCATTATCATTACAACAACATGTTTTACACTAAATACTATAGATAAGCTTCATAAAATGTATAATAAAAGGCGTTTACAGCTACAATATAACAAAGCGTTCATTCATTCTCATCTATATTCTTCTCTTTTACAAAAATGTTTTACACGATGTTGTAGGTGTCCCAACAAATAAAAAATAGCCTTGCAAGACGTCATAATTATTTGGACTACCCATAATAATTTTTTTGTAAAAAAACTATGTCTTTTATGGATATGAATGTGACCTAAATATAATATTTAAATCATAAATTCAACAAATCATGAGATTAACTTTGAGAATAACAAATCTTGAAAACAGAAAAGGAGATACAGATGTGTAAACTTGTAGGATTCCAGCTGCTATTTTTATTGAACGAGTACAATTTAAGTATTGTGATATTTAGCACGATCTAAACGCTTGCTCTGCCCCCGTCTATCGTATATAATGTGTTTTGTCAATTTGAATAAACTTACTTTTTCGTCTGACAGGAGAATATATACGTCGAGGAAATGAAACTAACGTTATCATGATTTTCTTTTTTTATACTGAATCGCCGTTCTATTTCGGCACACTCTTATGTAGGAATCATGTATAAGATGAGACAAGAGACGACATCAAGGGAGAGGTGGTCAAAATTGCTGATTGGTCAATCATTTTTTCCCCAAATTAAGATAAGAAGGGGTAGGGGTTTCAGTGATTCAGCTATATGAATTAATTTTTTTTATCCTACATTGATCTTTTTATGTCGTCGCTAATGCGATACATAAATTTTCTGTACTACACCTTTATGCTGGGAAGATACAACTGGATCATTCGTACAATACATTTATCAATCACACTATTTATTTTTAATATTAAATTTAACCCTTTAAGTTAGGGGTGAAATCTGCTTTCAGAATATTTTTGTTTTGTAATCTGCTTAACCAAAACATGTTTTTCCCATCAAATTGGGGATCAGAATTTAAAAAAGACACCAATAAAACATACATGTACCCCCCCCCCCCCTCCCCCCTTTCCTGGAAGTTAAATGATCGTTCCCTAATGATTGATATCCATGATCAAGGTTAATAGTTCGTGTTCAATACAGAAAAAAAGTAGATGTGGTATGATAGGCAATCAGACAACTCTCCACAACAGACCAAATAACACAGAAATTTACAGATACAGGTCACCATACGGCCTTCAACAATGAGCAAAGCACATACCGCATATTCAGCTATAAAGGGCCCCGAAATCTGAAATGTAAAACAATTCAAACGAGAAAAATAAATATGTAACACAAATCCGTATCTCTAATACCATAAATAATGGGTCAACTGCATTAGCTCATATGGCCAGACGATTATTATGTGACCTAAAACTTATTTTAATGATTCTTTGATAAATGTTAAGTTTTTACTTTTTTGTAGGTTTTAATAATTGTATTTATTTGTGTGCATGTCCGTCTGTCAGGTTTCGTTAGTCCTTGACTTTTTTTTATGGTTCCATGAGACCATGAACAATATAAAGTTTATGTGATACTTTTATTAAAATATTTATCATACAAATCTTCAAAATAGATTCAAAATTACGAACATTCAAGCAGTCGCTCAATCTAATTAAAATATTGATCTCTGATTACGTTATACTACATATGTAGTATAATATGTAGTATAACGTAATCAGAGATCAATATTTTAATTAGATTGGCAGTCGCTACATGTCAGTGCGTATACACTCTTGTATAAATAATACATCGTTTTTAGTATTTATTTTGTTGAAAATAATGCAAGTATAGAGGTTCTCAAAGAGACTAGTTTCTTAATCTTCGTGTCTCCTATATCTATCAGTCATCAAATTGACAAATATGAAAGTACAAGGATAAAAAGCTGTGGATTTTCTATAAAAAGTCCACATGTTAAGCATTGAATCAACACGTACAAGGGTACATATAATCCTTAATTTTATACATTTGGCATTGTTTTTTTTATTTATTGGTTATGGTAAAATTGAGAATGGAAATGGGGAATATGTCAAAGAGACAACAACCCGACCATAGAACAGACAACAGCAGTATAGGTCACCAAATCCAACAGGTCTATAATGCAGCGAGAAATCCCAGCACCCGGATGCGTCCTTCAGCTGGCTCCTAAACAAATATATATACTAGTTCAGTGATAATGAACTCCATACTAAACTCCTAATTAAACAAAAGAAACTAAAATTAAAAATAATACAAGACTAACAAGGCCAGAGGCTCCTGACTTTGGACAGGCGCAAAAATGCGGCGGGGTTAAACATGTTTATGGGATCTCAACCCTCCCCAATGGCCATATACCTGTAGCCAATGTAGAAGACGTAGAAAAGTAAACGCATAACAATACGTACACAAAATTTCAACAATACATAAATAACAACAGACTACTAGCAGTTATGGAGCTACCATTTGATGGGGGGGGGGGGGGGGACTAAGATGAAAAATTTCGTCCTGCATTTTGTTTTAGCTGTATTACTGTCCTGCCTTTTTATTTTTCACTCTAATCGGTCCTGCCTTTTTTTTTAATTATATCCTGACTTTTTTACCTAAATTTTCGTCCTGACTTCTTTTTTTTTTTGCAAGTGACACATCCTGCCCTTTTTTTTTACTCAAAACTCCTGTCCTGCCTATTTTTTTCAAATTTCATCCTAGCCCCCCCCCCCCCCCCCCCCCCCCCCCCCCTTAAAAATCAAATGGTAGCTCCCTTAACTGACATGCCAGCTTGCTCCAGACTTCAATTAAACTGATTGAAAGATTATGTCTTCATCGTATGAATATCAGGCACAATCCTTCATATATGTATGGCATGTATGTTATAAACCTTGGTTACGGAATATCGATTATGATAAGAATGTGATTTAAATGTGTGAATTTGAATAAACTTACTTTTTAT